>NW_020175399.1:131642-156562 GCF_003031525.2 Neophocaena asiaeorientalis asiaeorientalis | reverse complement strand
TTTTTTTTTTTTTTTTTTTTTCTTAATTGGAGTAGAGTTGATTTACAATGTTGTGTTAGTTTCAGGTGTACAGCAAAGTGAATCAGTTATACATATACATATATATACTCTTTTTAAGATTCTTTTCCCATATAGGCCATTATAGAGTACTGAGTAGAGTTCCCTGTGCTATACACTAGGTCCTTTTTAATTATCTATTTTACATGTAGTACTGTGTATATGTCAATCTTGATCTTCCAATTTATCCCTCCCCCCGCCTTACACCCTGGTAACCATGAGTTTATTTTCTACATCTATGGTTATATTTCTGTTGTGTAGATAAGTTAATTTGTAGCCATTTTTTTTAGATTCCACATATAAGTGATATCATATGATATTGGTCTTTCTCTGTCTGACTTACTTCACTTAGTATGACAATCCCTAGGTTCATGTGTTGCTGCAAATGGCATTATTTTGTTCTATTTTTGCATTTTTTAGTATTTATTATAGTTGCTTTACAATGTTGTGTTAGTTTCTTGCTGTACAGCAAGGCAAATCAATCATACATGTACATATGTCCACTCTTTTTAGATTTCCTTCTCATTTAGGTCACCACAGAGGATTGAATAGAATTCCCTGTGCTATACAGTAGATTCTCTTTAGTTATCTATTTTATACATAGTAGTGCATCTGTCAGTCACAATCTCCTTATTCATCCCACCTCCCCTTCCCCCCTTGGTAACTGTAAGTTTGCTCTTTACATCTGTGACTCTTTCTGCTTTGCAAATAAGGTCATCTCTATAATCCCACTAGTGATCTATTTTACATTTGGTAGTGTATATATGTCCATATATACACTACCACTCTCTCACTTTGTCCCACCTTACCCTTCCCCCTCCCCGTGTCCTCAAGTCCATTCTCTAATAGATCTGCGTCTTGCATTTCTCTAATTATTAGTGACATTGAGCATCTTTTCATGTGTTTGTTGGCCATCTGCATGTCTTCTTTGGAGAAATGTCTATTAAGGTCTTCCACCCATTTTTATTGGGTCTGTGTGTTAGTTTCTGCTGTATAACAAAGTGAATCAACCATACGTATACATATATCTCCATACCTCCTCCCTTTTACATCTCCCTCTCAACCTCCTTATCCCACCCCTCTAGGTGGTCACAGAGCACCAAGCTGATCTCCCTGTGCTATGTGGCTGCTTCCCACAGCTATCTATTTTACAGTTAGTAGTGTATATATGTCCATGCCACTCTCTCACTTCGTCCCAGCTTACCCTTCCCACTTCCCATGTCCTCAAGTCCATTCTCTTCATCTGCGTCTTTATTCCTTTCCTGCTCCTAAGTTCTACAGAACCATTTTTTTTCTTTTTTTTTTTTTAGATTCCATATATATGTGTTAGCATATGGTATTTGTTTTTCTCTTTCTGACTTACTTCACTCTGTATGACAGTCTCTAGGTCCATCAACCTTACTACAGTAACTCAATTTTTTTCTTTTTATGGCTGAGTAACATTCTATTGTATATATGTGCCACATCTTCTTTATCCTTTCATCTGTCGATGGACACAGGTTGCTTCCATGTCCTGGCTATTGTAAATAGAGCTGCAATGAATATTGTGGTACATGCCTCTTTTTGAATTAGGCTTTTCTCAGGGTATATGCCCAGTAGTGGGATTGCTGGGTCATATGGTAGTTCTATTTTTAGTTTTTTAAGGAACCTCCATACTGTTCTCCATAGTGGCTGCATCAATTTATATTTCCACCAACAGTGCAAGAGTGTTCCCTTTTTATTTTCATTACTCTAGGAGGTGGATCCAATAAAAACTTGTTTTGATTTATATCAGAGAGTGTTCTGCCTATGTTTTCCTCTAAGAGTTTTAGAGTATCCAGCCTTATATTTAGGGCCTTAATCCATTATGTGTTTATTTCTGTGTTTGGTGTTAGGGAGTGTTCTAATTTCATCCTTTACATGTAGGTTTACAGTTTTCCCAGCACTACTTACTGAAGAGACTCTCTTTTCTCCATTATATATTCTTGCCTCCTTTTTCATAGATTAGGTGGCCATAGGTGCATGGGTTTATCTCTCGACTTTCTATCCTGTTCCATTTATCTATATTTCTGTTTTTGTGCCAGTACCATACTGTTTTGATTACTGTAGCTTTGTAGCATAGTCTGAATCAGGGAGCCTAATTCTTCCAGCTCCATTCTTCTTTCACAAGATTGCTTTGGCTATTCGGGGTCTTTTGTGTTTCCATACAAAGTGTAAAATTTTTTGTTCTAATTCTTTGAAAAATGCCCTTGGTAATTTGATAGGGATTGCATTGAATCTGTAGATTGCTTTGGATAGTATAGTAATTTTCACAATATTGAGTCTTTCAATCCAAAAACATGGTATATCTCTGCATCTGTTTCTGTCATCTTTTTTATTTCTTTCATCAGTATCTTAAAGTTTTCTGAGTACAGGTTTTTAGTCACCTTAGGTAGGTTTATTCCTAGGTATTTTATTCTTTTTGATCTGATGGTAAATGGGATTGTTTCCGTAATCTCTCTTTCTGATCTTTCATTGTAAGTGTATAGGAATGCAAGAGATTTCTGTGTATTAATTTTGTATCCTGCAAGTTTACCAAATTCATTGATGAGCTCTAGTAGTTTTCTGGTAGGATCTTTAGAATTTTCTATGTATAGCATCATGTCATCTGCAAACAGTGACAGTTTTACTTCTTCTTTTCCAATGTGGATTCCTTTTATTTCTTTTTCTTCTCTGATAGCCTTGTCTAGGACTTCCAAAACTATGTAGAATAAGTATGGTGAGAGTGGACATCCTTGTCTTGTTCCTGATCTTAGAGGAAATGCTTTCAGTTTTTCACCATTCAGAATGATGTTTGCTGTGGGCTTATCTTATATGGCCTTTATTAGTTGAGGTAGGTTCCCTCATAAATGGGTGTTGAATTTTGTCCAAAGCTCTTTCAGCATGTATTGAGATGATCATATAATTTTTTTCTCACTGATTGATTTGCAGATATTGAAGAATCCTTGCACCCCTGGGATAAATCCCACTTCCTCATGGTGTATGATCCTTTTAATGTGTTGTTGGGCTCCATTTGCTAGTAGTTTGTTGAGGATTTTTGCATCTTTGTTCATCAGTGATATTGGCCTGTAATTTTCTTTTTTGTGAAATCTTTGTCTGGTTTTGGTATCAGCATGTTGGTGGTCTCATAGAATGAGCTCAGGAGTGTTCCTTCCCCTGCAATTTTTTAGAAGAATTTCAGAATGTTAGCTGTTAACTCTTCTCTAAATGTTTGTTAGAATTCACCTGTGAAGCCGTCTGGTCCTGAAGTTTTGTTTGTAGGAAGATTTTTAATCACAGTTTCACTTTTATTACTTGTGATTGGTCAGTTCATATTTTCTGTTTCTTTCTGGTTCAGTCTTGGAAGGTTGTGTCTTTCTAAGAATTTGTACATTTCGTTTAGGTTGTCCATTTTATTGGCATAAACATGCTTGCAGTAATCTATTATGATCCTTTGTATTTCTGTGGTGTCCACTGTAACTTCTCCTTTTTCATTTCTAATGCATGTTAATAGTGGGTCCAGAAAACTGTAGCCAGCAGGTTAAAAACAGCTGTTACCTGCTTTTGTAAATAAAAATTTATTGGAACACAGCCATGCCCGTTCATTTATGTGTTGTTTATGACTGCTTTTGTGGGACAGCAAAATTGAGTAGTTTCAATCGATATCATATAGCTCACAAAGCCTAAAATCTGTTTACCCTTTACAGGAAATATTTGTTGACCACTGATATATGAGATGACCCATCTTGCATGATTGGAGGTCTCTATGCATGGAAATGCTAAATCTATATTTTAGTTAGAGACATTTGGAAGTACTGAGAGGAAGAAGCTAGTTGCAGGAACCAGAGAGGAAGTTATCAAAACAGGGTAAAAAGAACTAGTGAGGGCTTAGTGCAAATAGATAAAAGGGATCAGCTTTTTGATATGCCAGTAGAAATAGGTTCTCCAGAATTTGGCTGAAGAGAGAGAGCGAGAGGGTGCACGTGCGAGAGAGAGAGAGAGAGAGAGAGTGTGTGTGTGTGTGTGTGTGTCTATACACATGTGTATTTTGGGGAGTGAGGTCTCCATTCAGAGCAAAAAAGAGGGTGGAGAGGAACCTAGTACAAAAACAAGTGGAAGGAAAAATACTCTCTCATTTCTTTAATTTATATTATAAATGAACACTGCATTCCTTCTCACAAAAAGAGTTCCAGAAATTTTCTCTAGGGCTGGTCTTCCAAGGCCTATACTTATGAGCCAACAGTGCCTCTAGTGTCTACATGGCAATATTGTCCTCTAATGTCATGAAGATTACTTGACCAGGACTGAAAATGGTATAGATCAACTGCAAAGATAACATTACTCAGTTTCTTCTTCTTTACCAAGGAGATATAGATGTACTCAACAATACATTGGTAAAATTCACTTAGTGAGAGAGGCTATGAATAATGGTGGACCTGGTTTCTATTTTTCCTTGTGAGAACAATTCGCGTAAATTTTACATACAAAAATACTATGGATCTAGAGACAGTCATACAGAGTGAAGTAAGTCAGAAAGAGAAAAACAATTATCGTATATTAATGCATATATGTGGAACCTAGAAAAATGGTACAGATGAATCAGTTTGCTGGCAAGAAATAGAGACACAGTTATAGAGAACAAACATATCGACACCAAGGGGGGAAACTGTCGGGGGGGGTGGGGTGGTGGTGTGATGAATTGGGAGATTGGGATTGACATATATACACTAATATGTATAAAATGGATAACTAACAAGAAGCTGCTGTATAAAAATAAATAAATAAAATTAAAAAAAACTATTATCCACTCTTAAGAAACTGCCTCAAGTTCTACCATATCTATAAGGTCAATGACTAAGAATAACACCTTAAGAAGTTTTGAGGGTCACTTGTTATGGCTGGTCATGGCAGGAATTACTGAGTTCATGAGCTGCCTCTCCTTGCTATTCCCCAGGCCAGGTTGTTTCCTTCCTGCTGAATCCCTGTGAAGATGTGAAAGCAGAAATAATATAGCAAGTCAGGATCCAGTTCTGAGTATGCAAAGCACCACCTCTGTTATATTAAAAGACTGGATGTCTTAGTCCCCGGGACTGCCTTTTTTCTTCTAGGAATGACCATTAATTCTCAATCATGAGATATTACTCCCACCATGGACATACACTGAGTATGTCAGGCAAGTGCATGATACTCCATTACACCCTATAAGGGAGAATGGTGAATTTAGTCCATTTACATTTAAAGTAATTATTGGTCAGTATGTACTTATTGCCAATTTGTTTATTGTTTTCTGGTTGTTTTTAAGTTTCTCTCTGTTACTTTCTTTTTCCCTTTTTCCTCTTCTCTTATATTTTGTGGTTTTCTTTAGTGTCATGTTTAGATTCTTTTTTCATTTTCTTTTGTGTATTTAGTATAAGTTTTTTCTTTGTTGTTACCATGAGGTTCACATATAAAATATCATGAATGGGGTAGCCTGTTTTACGTTGGTGCCAACTTAAATTTGAACACATTCCAAAACTGTATTTGTTTTACTTCCCTCCCCCCATTTTATACTTTTGATGATGCATCTTTTTACTTTATGCATCCCTTCACTAATTGTTATAGTTTTAGTTAATTTCACTACTTTCGTCTTTTAACCTTCATTCTTGCTTTATATGTGATCAATCCACTACCTTTATTATATATTCACATTTTCCAGTGAGATTTTTAGTTTTGTATTTTTCTTCTTATTAATTAGTACCATTTCTATTCAGCTTAAAAAAATCTCTTTAATATTTCTTGTAGGGCCATTTCAGTGATGATGAACTACTTTAGCTTTTGCTTATATGGCAACTCTTGATCTCTCCTTCAATACTGAATGATAACCTTGCTTGGTAGAGAATTCTTGATTGGAAGTCTTTTTCTTTCATCTTTGAATATATCATGCCAATCCCTTTTGGCCTATAAAGTTTCTACTCAATAATCTACTGATAGCCTTATGGGGTTTCCCTTGTAAGGAACAAGTTGTTTTTCTCTTGCTGCTTTTAGGATTCTCTCTTTATCCTTAACTTTTACCATTTTAATTATGTCTTGATGTGTATCTCTTTGGGTTCATTTTATTTGGAATTCTCTGGGGTTCCTGGACTTGGATGTCTGTTTCCTTCCCCAGATTAGGGATGTTTTCAGGCACTATTTCTTCAAATAATTTTTCTGGTCATTTCTCTCTATCTTCTCCTTCTGGGGCCACCATAATGAAAATGTTATTCTGCTTGACATTGCTCCAAATGTCCCATGAGGTATCTTCACTTTTTGAAATTCTTTTGGAATAATCATATTCATTTTTATAGTCTGTTATTCCACTAGTGGGTATAATGCCATTTAACACGAGTTACCATGAAGTGAATGTTTTAGGGAGTGTTTCATGTTGTTGCAGAGTTCTGTGGGCCATGCTGTGGAAGCTCATTACAAGTGGAAGTGATAGCACGGAGAAAGGTGTGGTCCTTACAGTTGTAGTGCCTATATTAATGAAATAGCCAGGCATATGAGGGGACTGGAGCACAGAGTATTCTGAAAGGTGTGTTACAGTTCACTAAAGTACATATAGAATGTTAATTTAAGCTGATCTGCCTCTGTTTATTAGATACAATTTATTTCTGACTTTCTGTTACCCTGATCAGGACAGTGCAGGAGTGATGAGTTCATTGATGAGTTCTAGTTTATGCCCAGATAGATTGGAGGGAGGGATAGAATCAGGCAGGTATCCAGTTAAGCCTGAGTTGCTGTTGTTGGAGGATGTTAACTATGGTGACATTTATGGAATCCAACTGTGGTTTGGTTGTGAAATGGTTTAAGAGGAGGTAAGATTTTGGTTTTGAGTATGAACTGGGGCCATTAACAGAGGGAGACCCATGGAAGAAGGAGAAAGAGTGGGAACTGAGGGAAGATATCCAACTTCCAGGGCTCTAAAGTTCAAGGTGAAACAGGTACAAACATGTCCCGGTAACCATAATTTACAGAATAGAGAGATAATTTCACTCATCAATTTACAGTGAGAACATAGGAATTAGTAAGCTGCTTTGTGATCTAGGAGGTGATAGAAATGCTTAGATTTCAGCACAGATTGGAATGACAAAAATGTGAGTGAAATTATTTCAAGTTGGAGGTGATAACTTGAGGGGTTTTTGTTTTTGTTTTGTTTTGTTTTGTTTTTTGCGGTACGTGGGCCTCTCACTGTTGTGGCCTCTCCCGTTGCGGAGCACAGGCTCCGGACACACAGGCTCAGTGGCCATGGCTCACGGGCCTAGCCGCTCCGCGGCATGTGGGATCATCCCAGACTGGGGCACGAACCCGTGTCCCCTGCATCGGCAGGTGGACTCTCAACTACTGTGCCACCAGGGAAGCCCTTGAGGGTTTTATTTTTACTTTATTTGGTAAAATGCAGGCAGTCATACATGTGAGAAGTGTTTACAGAGTTAAAAACGTATATAAAAGACTTCTGCTTCTGGGAACATGGAGTGCCCATTCTCTTCCCTATTCCTCCTTCTAAGCACAACGCAAAAAGCCCCTACACATGATGCATCAAACAAACATAAGAAGACTGAAAGGTAGAAGAAGTCAGAGTGGCTATAGACATTGAACTCCTCCTGCCCCCACAAATTTGTGGTGATTTACCTGTGTTTCTTTGCTTCATATATCCACATTTAGAACTAAAGAAGCAACCTGGAAATACCAATGGCCCCAATCCCCCCCAAAAAAAAGCCCCACAAAAGCCTTCACTCTTTAGCCAAAGGACCAGGGAAAGGGCAGGCTAGCAAGACAGAAAAACTTTTAGACAATAACCACCCTACTCCAGCCAAATACCATTGAAAAAAAACTGTGGCCTCACTCCAATCAATGCCAGAAAAGACCAGTGGAGAGCCTAGACTTCCACCCTCACCAAGCTGTAATGAAGTACCCCAACTTCTTTGCCAGAGTGATGTCAGAGAAGGCAAAGTAGGGAACCAGGACTTTCATTCCAGCCAAGTGGTATTGAGTAATATCCCTCCCCCACACTGTGGTGTCCGTGGAAACAATGTGTAGAGTCTGGACTTATGACTGTGCTCTTCCATAATGCGGCACCCCTCCTATTCCCTGAAAGGTCTGTATTGGAGAATACTATTGAGGAGCTAAGACTTTCATCCTTGCTAAGCAGTAACACAGCCTGCCCCCTATAGTGTCAGTGTAGGCCCTGTGAGAGCCTGGACTTGCACTTCCAACTGGCAGTAACAGGTATCTTTACTTCTTCCCCTCCCCTCTAAGGTGGTGTCAAAGGACTAGTGGAGGATCAGGACTTCCACCATAGCCCAGTGCTAATGAATCATCCTACCCTCTCCTCCCTACCACCCCATAGGGTGTTAATAGATGCCATGGTTAATAGATGCTATGCATTAATAAGGCACACTTGTGTCTCCCAGTCTGGGATGTATCAGGTAAGGCCTAGTGGGGAGCTATAACTCCCATCCCCACCTGCATAGCTGTCAATAGAGACCATGTCAGAAACTTGGACTTCTACTCACACCTGAAATTAACAAACTATCACCACCCCCCTTCCCTTGCTGGAACCCAGCTAAAATAATAGGTTTAAATATATCCAGAGTCTCATAATATAATAACCCAAATATACAGATTTTGAATGAAAATAACTCATAATACCAAGAACCAGGAAGATCTCAAACTAAATGAAAAAAGACAATTAATAGATGCCAACACTGAGATGACAAAGATATTAGGATTATTTGACAAAGATTTTAAAGCAGACATGATAAAAATATTTCAACAATGACACTCTTGAAATATATGAAAAATAGAAAGTCTTAGGAAAGAAATAGAAGATATAAAGGAGAACCAAGGGCAAATTTTAGAGCTGAAAAATACAATAACCAAATGCAATAACCAAAAATACAAAAATTAAAATCTTAATGGATGGGATCAACAGCAGAACAGAAGCGACAGAGGAAAGAATCAGTGAACAATAGAACAATAAAACAATAGAATTAACCAATTTGATAAAACACAGATTAAATAGACTGGAAAAAAATGATCAGGGCCTTAGGACTTATGATAGTATTGCAAAAGATCTAATATTCATGTCATCAGAGTCCCAGGAGAGAAAAAAGAGGCTGGGACTGGAAAGTATTCAAACAAGCAATGGCTGAAAACTTTTCAAATCTGGAAAAACATAAACCTACAAATTCAAGAAACTGAGTGAATCCCAAACAGGATAAAACTAAAGAAATCCACACCAAGACACATTATACTCAAACTTCTGAAAATGAAAGATAATGTTACTTGAAAACAGTGACAGCAATAGCACAATCTATAAAGGGAAAAAAATGATAAACTGGACCTTATGAACATTAAAAACTTTTGTTCTGCAAGAGATCCCATGAAGAGCATGATAAGACAAGCTACAAGCTGTGAGAAAGTATCTGTAAACCAAATATCTCAGAAAGGAGTAGTATCTAGACTATATAAAGAATTCTCAAAACTCAATAGTAAAAAACCAAACAATCCAACTAGAGATATTTCACTGAGGAAGACATACAAATGGCAAATAATGATATGAAAAGATGTTCAACATCATTAGACATTCGGGAACCACAAATTAAAAGGGAATGGGATATTACTACACATCTATCATAATAGCTAATTTTTTTAAAAGCTGTGACAACATCAAATGCTAGCAAGGATGGGAAGAAATTGGATCACTCATACATTGCTGTTGGGAATGGAAAATAGTGCAGTGATTTTGGGAAACAGGTTGACAATTTCTTACAAACTAAACATGTAACTATCATGCGACCCCATAACTATAGTCTTGGAAATTTATCTTAGAGAAATGAAAAGTTATGTTCACACAAAAACCCATGCATGAATATTTAGGGCAGCTTTATATGTCATAGCCCCAAACTGGAAACAATCCAGATGTCCTTCAAAAGGTAAATGGTTAGACAAACCATGATATGTCCCTACCATGAAACAAAAAGAAACTATTTACATGCACAGCAACCTGGATGAATCTCCAGAGGATTATGTTGAGTGAAATAAGCCAATCCTAAAAGGCTACACAATGTATTATTCCATTTATAAAACATCTCTGAAATGACAAAATTATGGAAATGGAGAACAGATTAGTAGTTGCCAGGGGTTAGGGAGGAGGTTGGGGGCAGGTGGGAAGTGGATGTGGCTATGGTAAAGGAAATGTTCTGTATCTGATTGCATCAATGTCAATATCCTGGACTTGATATTACACTATAGCTTTGCAAGATGTAGCCACTGGAGTAAACTGGGTAAAGAGTACACAGGATACCTTGGTACTCTTTCTTTTTCTTTTCTTTTTTTCCCAGCTTTATTGAGGTATACTTGACAAATAAAAATTGTATATATTTAAGGTGTACAATGTGATATTCTGATATAAATATACATTGTGGAATGGTTACCACAGTCAAGCTATTTAACATATCCGTCACCTCATATAGTTATGATTTTTTTGTGATAAAAATACTTAGTCAATTACCTTAGCAAATTTCAAGTATGCGATACAATATTATTAACTGTAGTCACCATACTGTACCTTAGATCTCCAGAGTTTGTTCATCCTTCATAAATGAACCTTTGTACCCTTTAACATCTCCTCATTTTCCCATCCAACTCTCACCCCTGCAACCACCATTCTACTCTCTGCTACCTACAGAATGGGAGAAAATATTTGCAAGCCATATATCTGATAAGAGTTTCATATTCAGAATATACAAGGAACTCAACAACTCATTCGTGAAAGAAACACCACAAATAACCTGATTAGAAAATGGGGTAAGGACCTGAATAGACATTTCTCAAAAGACATACAAATGGCCAACAGGTATATGAAAAGGTACTTGAAATCACTTAACCAGCAGGGAAATGCAAATCAAAACCACAATGAGATACATCACCTCACAACTGTTAGAATAGCTAATATAAAAAAGACAAGAGATTAAGGCCTGGGGGCATAAACAGAGGGAATAACCCAGGATGTAGAGGGGAGAGAGGAAAAATTACATCCACGTTGTCACAAATGGCAGGATTTCTTTTTTCTTATTGAAGTTGAATAATATTCCATTGTGTGTATACATAATGGTGAGGATATGGAGGGAAGGATACCCTTGTACACTGTTAGTAGAAGGGTAAATTGGTACAGTCATTATGGAAAACTGTATGGAGGTTTCTTAAAAAATTAAAAATAGAACTACTGTATAATCCAACAATCCCTCTTCTGCGTATATAACCAAAGGAAATAAAACCAGTATCTTGAAGAGATATCTGCACCCCATATCACTACAGCTTTATTCACAATAGCCAAGGTATGGAAAGAATCTAAGTGTCTATTGATAGATGGATAAAGAAAATGTGGTATATATACATACACACATACACACACACAGTGGAGTATTATTCAGCCTTAGAAAAAGAAGGAAATCCTGTCATTTGCAACAACATGGATGAACATGTAGTGCATTATGCTAAGTAAAATAAGCCAGACACACAGAAAGCAAATGCTGTGTGATCTCACTTATATGTAGAATCGAAAAAAGGTGAACTCTGTATTATTTCTTACAAATGTTACAACTGCAGTTTAATAAAACTGCAAAGTTTAATGTAAAATGTATATAACAGAGTAACCACCCACTTCACTTCTCCCTGTGCTCCTTTGCCAATTCCCTGCAACAACTTTCTAGTCAGGAGTTGATAGATTGATGTGCCATCTACTGACAATATTATGGATGGATTTCTGAGAAATCTAGAAGGTGGAAGTGGGCATGGCAGTTAGGAAGCTTCTTGATTTGCTGTGAGAGTCATGATAGAGGTAAAATATACAGAGGTGGACTGTGGTGTGTTTGTGTGTGTGTGTGTGTGTGTGTGTGTGTGTGTGTGTTGCTTGTGTTATGACCAACTTCAATGACTAGGAGGAGGCCTGGGGGCATAAACAGAGGTAATAACCCAGGATGTAGAGGGGAGAGAGGAAAAATTACATCCGTGTTGTCACAAATGGCAGGATTTCCTTTCCCTTTTTGAGGTTGGATAATATTCCATTGTGTGCATACATATCACATTTTCTTTATCCATTCATCCATTGACAGACACTTCGGTTGTCTCTATATCTTGGCTACTGTGAATAATGCTGCAATGAACATGAGAGTGCAGATATTTCTTTGAGATATTGATTTTCATTCCTTTGGCTTTATACCCAGAAGTGGGATGGCTGGATCATATGATAGTTCCATTTTTAAAATTTTGATAAACCTCCATACTGTTTTCCATAATGGCTGAACCAGTTTACATTCTCACCAATAGTGTGCAAGAAAGGATTTTCTTTTCTTCACATTCTCAACAATACTGATCTTTTTTTATTTTTTTCAATTTACATATATATGTATAGTTGATTTACAATATTGTGTTAATTTCAGGTGTACAGCATAGTGATTCAGTTATTTTTTCTGATTATATTCCATTATGGCTTATTATATGATATTGAATGTAGTTCCCTGTGCTATACAGTAAATTCTTGTTGCTTTTTTTTTTTTTTTTTTTGCAGTACGCAGGCCTCTCACTGTTGTGGCCTCTCACGTTGTGGAGCACAGGCTCCGGATGTGCAGGCTCAGCAACCATGGCTCATGGGCCCAGCTGCTCCGCGGCATGTGGGGATCTTCCCGGACCGGGGCACAAACCCGTGTCCCCTGCATCGGCAGGTGGACTCTTAACCACTGCACCACCAGGGAAGCCCTATTTTATATATAGTAGTTTCTATCTGTTAATCCCATACTCCTAATTTGTCTCTCCCCTTTGGTAACCACAAGTTTGTTTTCTATATCTGTGAGTCTGTTTCTGTTTTGTATATAGATTCATTTGTATTATTTTTTAGATTCCACATATAAACGATATCATACAGTATTTATCTTTCTCTGTCTGACTTACTAAACTAAGTATAGTATTCTCCAGGCCCACCCATGTTGCTGAAAATGGCAATATTTCATTCCTTTTATGACGAGTAATATTCCATTATACATATATATAAAACAGATTTTCTCAAGCCAATTGTCTGTTGATGGGCATGTTAATTGTTTCCATGTCTTGGCTATTATAAATAGTGCTGCTATTAACATTCGGGTACATGTATCTTTTCGAATTAGGTTTTTTGTTTTTTCCAGATATATACCCAAGAGTGGGATTGCTGGATCATATGATAACTCTGTTTTTAGTTTTTTAAGGAGCACCCATACTATTTTCCATAGTGGCTGCACCAATTTACATTCCCACCAGCTGTGTACCAGGGGTCCCTTTTCTCCATATCCTCTCTGGCATTTATTATTTGTAGACATTTTGATGATAGCCATTCTGACCAGTGTGAGGTGATACATCATTGTGGTTTTGATTTACATTTCTCTAATAATTAGTGATGTTGAGCATCTTTTCATGTTCCTGTTGGCCATCTGTGTGCCTTCTTTGGAAAAATGTCTCTTTAGGTTTGCTGTGCATTTTTTGATTGGGTTGTTTTGTTTTTTCAATATTGAGTTGTATGAGCTGTTTGTGTATTTTGGATCTTAACCCCTTGTCGGCCACATCATTTGCAAATACTTTCTCCCATTCCATAGGTTGTCTTCTCATTCTGTTGATGATTTCCTTTGCTGTGCAAAAGCTTTTAAGTTTGATTAGGCCCAATTTGTTTATTTTTGCTTTTATTTCTTTTGCCTTTGGAGACTAATCTAAGAAAATATTGCTATGATTTATGTCCAAGAATGTTTTGTCTAAATTCTCTTCTAGGAGTTTTATGGTGTCGTGTCTTATATTTAGGTCTTTAAACCATTTTGAGTTTATTTTTGTATATGGTGTGAGGGAGTGTTCTAATTTTATTGATTTACATGTAATTGTCCAGCTTTCCCAACACCACTTGCTGAAGAGACTCTTTTCTCCATTGTATATTCTTGCCTTCTTTGTCATAGATTAGTTGACTGTAGGTGTGTGGGTTTATTTCTGGGCTTCCTATTCTGTTCCATTGATCTATATGTTTTTGTGCCAATATTACACTTTTTTGATTACTGTAGCTTTGTAGTATAGTCCAAATTCTGGAAGGGTTATGCCTCTAGCTTTGTTCTTTTTCCTCAGGATTGCCCCTGCCAATTCTGGGTCTTTTGTTGTTCTTTTGACATTTTGATAATAACCATCCTAACAGGTAGGAGGTGGTATCTCCTTGTGATTTTGATTTGTATATCTCTGATGATTACTAATATTGAGTAATTTTTCATATACCTGTTGGCTGTTTGTATGTCTTATATGGAAAAATGTCTGTTCAGGTCTTTTGCCCATATTTTAAAATTGGCTTTCTTTTTTGCTATTGAGTTGTATGAGTTATTTATATATTTTGGATATTAACCCCTTATTGTATACATGGCTTGCAAATATTTTCTCCCATTCTGTAAGTTGTCTTTTCATTTTGTTGATTGTTACTTTTGCTCTGCAAAAATTTTTTAGTTTGATGTAGTTCCACTTGTTTATTTATGGCTTTGTTGTGTATGCTATTGGTGTCATATCCATAAAAATCATTGTCAAGACCAATGTCAAGGAGCTTTCCCCCTATATTTTCTTCTAGGAGTTTTGTAGTTTTAGGTGTTATGTTTAAGTGTCTAATCCATTTTGAGTTGATTTTTGTGTATAGTATAAGATATAGGTCTAATTTCGTTCTTTCACATGTGGATATCTAGCTTTTCCACCACCATTTCCAGATAGAAGAGACTGTCCTTTTCCCATTTTGTATTCTTGGCACCTGTTTGGAAGATTAGTTGGCCATATATGCATTGGTTTATTTCTGGACTCTCTATTTTTCATTTTATGTAAGTTAAATTTAATTTTTTCTGGCTTTGAGATATAATTGACATATAACATTGTATAAGTTTAAGGTGTACAACATAATGATTTGATATATGTATATATTGCAAAGTGATTACCAGAGTAAGGTAGTTAAGGTATACATCACCTCACAGGGTTACTTTTTTGTAGTGAGAATTTTTAAGATTTTTCTCTTAGCAATTTTTGAATATACAATAAAATATTGTTAACTGTACTCACTATGCTGTACATTATATCCCCATAACTTATTCACGTTTATAACTTTAAGTTTGTACCCTTTGACCACCTCACCCATTTTCCCCCATACCCCCCCACCCAAGGCAAATACCAATCTGCTCTCTGTTTCTATAAGTTCAGAATTTTTAGATTCCGCATATAAGTGAGATCATGTGGTATTTGTCTGCCTCTGTTTTACTTATGTCACTTAGCATAATGCCCTCAAGTTTCATTCATGTTGTTGCAAATGTCAGGATTTCCTTCTTTTTATGGCTGAATAATAATATGGCCTTTATTATGTTGAGATACATACTTTTATACCTAATTTGTTGAGAGTTTTTACCATGGAAGCATATAAAATTTTGTCACATGCTTATTCTGCATCTGCTGAGACGATTATATGATTTTATGTGAATGAAGGTTCTGTAAACACTCATGTGCAGGTTTTTGTGTGGACATAAGTTTTTAACTCATTTGGGTAAATACCAAGGTGTGTGATTGCTGGCTAGTGTGGTAAGAGTATGTATAGTTTTCTAAGAAACTGCCAAAATGTCTTCCAAAGTGGCTGTAACATTTTACATTCACACCAGCAATGAATACATGTTCTTGTTGCTCTACATCTTAGCCACCATTTGTTTTTTTGTGCTCGGGATCTTAGTCATTCTAAAAGGTGTGTAGTGGTATCTTGTTGTTTTAATTTGCATGCTTATTTGCCATTTGTATATCTTCTCTGGTGAGGTGTCTGTTCAGATGTTTGCCCTTTATTTATTTATTTTTTTTGCGGTATGCAGGCCTCTCACTGTTGTGGCCTCTCCTGCTGTGGAGCACAGGCTCCGGACATGCAGGCTCAGCGGCCATGGCCCACAGGCCTAGCCGCTCCATGGCATGTGCAATCTTCCCAGACCAGGGCACGAGCCCGTGTCCCCTGCATCGGCAGGCGGATTCTCAACCACTGCGCCACCAGGGAAGCCCTGCCCATTTTTTAGTTGAGTTTTTTGTTTTCTTATTGCTGAGTTTTGAGTTCTTTGCATATTTTGGATAACAGTCTTCTATTAAATGCGTGTTTTGCAAATATTTTCTCCCAGTCTGTCCTTTGTTTTTTCATTCTTTTAACTGTGTCTTCATAGAGCAGAATATTTAAATTTTAATGAAATCCAGTTTATCAGTTTTTGCTTTCATGGATTGTGCTTTTGGTGTTGTATCTAAAATGTCATCACCAAACTCAGGGTTACATATATTTTTTCTTATTTTATCTCATAGGAATTTTATTGTTTTGCCTTTTACATTTAGGTCTATGATCTATTTTGAAAATTTTTTGAGAAAGTGTAAGATCTGTGTCTAAATTTATTTTTTGCATGTGGATGTCCAGTTGTTCTGGTAACAAAATGATTACCATTTCTCCATTGAATTGCCTTTGCTCCTTTTTCAAGTATTAGTTGACTATATGTATGTAGGTCTGTTTCTGGACTAATTTGTATCATTGATGTGTTTTGATCCACTGATTTGTTTTTCTCTTTCAGCAATACCACACTGCCTTGATTACTAGCGCTTTATGTTAAGTTTTGAAGTCAGGTAGTGTCAGTCCTCCAACTTTGCTCTTTAAGAATATATTGGCTAGGTTTGTATAATGCAGACTGGGGAGGGAAAGGGCAGGCGTCCTGAGCTTGTGTTTATAGCCTGCAAATGAAAACTCAGGCCTCAGCTGCCATGAGTGCTGTGAAACAGGGACGGACTCCTGCTCGGGGTCAGGGCGCCCCCTTGGGACCCCCTACTCATGGCCTCCTCCGCCTGCTTCTTGGAAGCCTTCACTTTGGCCTGCAGCTTGTCCACCAGGTCCTGGAGCCTGAATATGTTCTTGCGGTCCTCTTTGGCCTGCCAACACAGCGTTGGTGCCAGGGCCCCAGACCCCGTCCCCCGCTGCTTCTGCCGGGTCTGATCCAAGGGATGCAGGAGAGCTGTTGCCTACCTGATGTCCCGACCTTTGGGGCAACCTTCTGCAGGAGGTCCACGGCCCCTCATCTGGGGTCACTGCTTTTTCCAGCCCAGCTGAGCCACCCAAGTGCAGCTCCGAGCACCCAGGAATGAGAGTAACTCTTGAATTCAGGAGTACAAGTTGCTTTCTGAGGAAGCCTTTCCTTGGAAGTCACATGCAGGGGTATGTTCCTGCCACCCCCCCAGCCCATGCAGACTGACTCTGATGGAGTTCACGTGCAGGAAGCAAGGATGAGGCGGGAAAGTAACTACAGGTGCAACTGGGCCCAGATGGGGAGAGACTCACAGACACCTCTGCCACCCTGTCCTCCTCTGGCTCTGCCCATCTGAGGAGGCTGGTCCCACCCTTGGGGCCCTTCCCCGCACTGCCCACACCTGCAGGGCTTCCTCTTTCCCTGTGGTGTTCCAAGGAAACAGGGCACCCTTGCGGGCAGCAGGATCTTTCCTGAGGTGATGATGTTCCCCGATCCCAGCCTGGCCCTCTTCTAAACGTACAGCTTTGGAGTCAGGCCAGGATTTGCAGCTGGCCTTTGTCACCCACTATCCACATGACCTTGAGCAAGTTTCTTGTCCTCTGGGGGCCTCCCAGTAACCCCATGAAGGAGTCCTGTTCTGGATTCTTACTCACCAGGAGTCTTGGTCTCATTGGGAATCAGACATCACACAAAGTGAGGATGAGTGCTCCTTAAATTGGCCATCAATTTGTTTAAATTTTCCTGGGACACAAACCAGAAGAAGCACATTTACCTTAGCAAACGCCGTTGCACTGGGCAGAAATACAACCGAATGTGGAAGTTGCCAAAAAACAAACCCTGAACACAGCGGACAGGTCTGGAAAGAGGAGCCCTTCTTCTTCCCACCCTTCTTGCTCACCCCGGCGTCGCCTGAAGACAGGCACAGAGGGTGTGTCCAGTGAGTCCAGAGGACACAGTGGTGGCCTTTCCTACCCACCTGCCCCACCAGTTTTATTGAGACATAACTGACATATAACACTGTATATGTTTAAGGTGTACAACATAATGATTTGATATATGTATATGTTGCAAAATGAAAAAAAAATAGAATATATTGGCTATTCTGAGCCAGGACATGGAAGCAACCTTATATATATAAAACTTCATAAATTTAAAATCTATAAGTATATATAATGTATATTAAATATAAACAATATATAATATATATAGTATATGTATAAAATTTGGAAAAAAAGAATATATTGGCTCTTCTGGGTCTTGCTTTTGCATATGTACTTTATTTTTCATTTATTTTTTATTTTTTTTAAAGCTTTATTTATTTATTTATTTGGCTGTGCCAGGACTTTAGTTGCAGCGTGAGGGATCTTCGTTGCAGCATGCAGATCTTTGTTGTAGCGTGAGGGATCTTTGGTTGTGGCATGTGGAATCTTTAGTTGTGGCATGTGGAATCTTTAGTTGCAGCATGTGGGATCTTTTAGTTGCAGCATGCAGGCTCTTAGTTGTGGCATGTGGGATCTAGTTCCCTGACCAGGGATTGAACCCAGGCCACCTGCATTGGGAGTGTGGAGGCTTAACCGCTGGGCCACCAGGGAAGTCCCTACATATATACATTAAAATTGGTTTGCCTATATCCACAAAATAACCTGGTGGAATTTTGATTTGGATTGTGTTGAATCTATCATCACAGGTTGGGAAGAACTAACATTTTAACAATATTGAGTCTTCATAACCATGTACATGGAATATCTTTCCACTGAATCTTATTCGATCGCTTTTATCAGATTTTTTTAGTTTTCCTCATATAGAACTTGTGTATGTTTTATTCATTTTATATTTAATTATTTTGTTGTTTTTGTGCTAATATAAATGTCATTGTGTTTTTATTTTGAAATTCTGATTGTTCATTGCTGGTATATAGGAAAGCAATTGACATTTGTATGTCAACCTTGTCTCTTACAATCTTCCTGTAATTTCTTATTAGTTCTAAGAGTTTTTTTGGTTGCTTCTTTAGGATTTCCTACATAGACCATCAGGTAATATAAAAGAAGACATTTTTATTTCTTCCTTCCCTCTACTTCTTTTCTTATTGCTTTAGCTAGAACATCCAGTACAACGTTGAACAGAAGTTGTGTGAGTAGATATCTTTGCCTTGTTCCTAATCCTAGGAAAGCATCTAGTTTCTCACCATTAAGTATTGTGGTAATTAATTTTATGTGTCAACTTGACTGGATCAAGGGATGCCCAGATATTTGGTTAAACATTATTTCTGTGTGCTTCAATGAGGATGTTTCTGGAAGAAATTAACATTTGAATCAGTAGACTGAGCGTAGTGGATTGCCCTCCCCAGTGTGGGTGAGGGTCATGCCATCTGTTAAGGGCCTTAATATAACAAAAAGGCGGTGCAAGGGAGGATTCACTCCCTCTCTGCCTGACTGCATGGCTGGGACATCAATCTTCTCCTGCCCTCCATGCTCCTGGTTCTTAGACCTTCAGACTCAGACTGGAATCTACACCATTGACTCTCAGGTTCTCAGGCATTGAACCACACCACTGGCTTTTGTGGGTCTCTGGGCCACAGACAGCAGGTCATGGGGGTTCTCAGACTCCATAATCACATGAGACAATTATAATAAATCTCTTTCTATCTCTATCTCTATCTCTATCTCTAATCTACTTCTATTTCTATCCCTGTCACTATTTTTAGATTAAAATGATTTTGTCAAATGCATTTTATGCATTTATTGATAGTAAATGATTTTTCTTCCTTAGCCTATTGATGTGATGATAGGGGACATTAATTGATTTTCTAATTTTGAACTAGCCTTGCATGCTTTTAATAAATCCCACTTGGTCATGGTATATTATTCTTTTTATGCATTGTTGGATTTGATTTGCTAATATTTTGTTGAGAATTTTTACATTATGATAAATATTGGTCTGTAATTTTCCTTTCTTGTAGTGTCTTTGTCTGATTTTGATATTAGGGTAATCCTGGCTCCACGGAATAAGTTAGGTGGTATTTCCTGCACTTCTATTTTTTGGATGACATTGTCAAGAATTGCTACAAATTTTTCTTGAAAATTTGGTAGCATTTACCAGTGAAAGCATTTGAGTCTGATGCTTTCTGTTTTGAAGATTATTGATTTAATTACATATATTTTAAAAGTATTTTATATTATATACATATATGTATATATGCAAGTATGTTATATGTATAACATACTAATGTATATATATATGTATATAAACATATACATATATATTCAGATTATCTATCTCTTCTTGTGTGAGTTTTGGTAGATTATGTCTCTCAAAGAATTAGTCTGTTTCATCTGGGATGTCAGATTTGTGGGCATACAGTTTTTCATAATATTCCTTTATTATAGTATTAATGTCCATGAAATCAGTTGTGATGACCCCTTGCTCATTATTGGTATTAATAATTTGGATCTTACCTCCGTTTTTCATAGTTAACCTAGCTGGAGTTTTATATATTTTATTGATGTTTTCAAAGATCCAACTTTTGGTTTTGTTGATTTTCTCTATTGATTTCCTGTTTTCAGTTTCATAGATTTCTGTTCTAATTTTAAAATTTCTTTTCTTCTACTTACTTTGGATTTAATTTGTTCTTCTTTTTCTGGTTTCTTAAGGTGAAAGCTTAGATTATTTATTTTAGATCTTTCTTTTTTAATATATGCATTTACTGGTACAAATATCCCTCTAAGTCCTGTCTTTGCTGCATCCCACAAATTTGATAAGTTTATTTTCATTTTAATTTAGCTCAAAATATTTTAAAGTTTCTATTTAGACTGCTTTGATACACGTGTTATTTAATCTCCAAGTATTTGAGGATTTTCTTACTGTCCTTCTCTTCCTGATTTGTAGTCTAATTCCATTGTGGTCTCAGTGCATTCACTGTATGATTTCTATCCTTTTAAATTTGTTAAAGTATGCTGTAAGGCCCAGAATCTCTTGGTGAATGTTCCGTGTGAGTTTGAGAATAACGTGTATTCTGCTGTTGTTGGGTAAAGTATTATATACATGTCAATTAGATCCAATTAATGATGATGCTGGTCAATTCAACTATGTCTTACTGACTTTCTGCCTGCTGGATCTGTCGATTACTCATAGTGGAAAATTGAAGTCTCCAACTATAATAGTGGATTTATCTATTTCTCCTTGCAATTCAGTTTTACCTCATATATTTGAGGTATCTCTTATTAGGCATGTACAGATTTAAAAAACCTTTTATGTGTTTTTAGAGAATTTGCCCCTTAATCATTATTTAATATTCTTTTTTATCCTTGATAATTTTCCCTACTTGGCAGTCTATTTTGTCTGAAATTAACATAGCTACATAACATTTCTTTTTGTTAGTTTTAGCATAGTTTATCTTTTCTCTATCCCTCTGTTTCTCAAGCTCACTTATTCTTTCCTCAGCTATTTCCAGTCTATTGATGAGCCCATGAAAGGCATTCTTTGCTGTTACAGTGTTATTGATTGCTCACATTTGATTTTAATTATTTAAGTTTCCATTTCTCTTCTTACCTTACCATCTGTTCCTGTATGTTGTCCATCTTTTTCATTAGAGCCCTAGGTATATTAATCATAGTTGTTTTAAATTCCTGGTCTGATTATACTAACATCTCTGCTGTATCTGAGTCTGATTTTGATGCTTGTTCTGTCCCTTCCAACTGTGTTTTTGATCTTTTAGTATGCCTTGCAACTTTTTGTTGAAATATGGACAATATGTACTGAGTAAAAAAAAAAAGCTGAGGGAAATAGGCCTTTAGTGTCAGGTTTTATGTTTATCTGGCTAGATGTTAGGTTATGTTTATTGTTTGCTGTATCTGTAGCTATATCAGAGGCTTAAATTTCCTCTGTCCTTGTTTGTGTCTCTGATACTTTTTGTTTCCTTAGAGACTTATTAAATAATATCTGAGACATGCAGTTTTTACAGTAATACTCCCCTGTTATTACGGAGGAGATCTATTGATGTGATTTGTTAACTGTGGGGAGAGGGGAAGCATTCTATGGTCCTATGATTCAATCTCAATATTCTACTGAATCTGTGCCCCTGGGCTGTGACCTTCTCAAGTGCCTCTAGTTTTGTTTTGTTTTGTTTTGTTTTGTTCCCTTTCTGTGAGACAGGAAGACCAGGGAGGGTTAGAATAGGGCATTTCCCTCTCCATAGGTTGAATAGGGTCTGGTAAAACACCGATTAGTTATGCTCTGGTACCTTGAGGGTACAACTTGTTAAGGAAAGCTCTGGGCATATTTCAAAATGCTCACTTTTACCCTCTCCCTACTGGAAGCAAGAAGGGATATTTTTTCCCCTGATCTTCATTGTGAGAACTTGGTTGCTCCCCTGGAGCCCAAACTCACAAAAATATGAGTTCCCTCTATGTCCGGGCCATTGTGGAGTTTTTAGCTCTCAAAATTGTCCACACTGAGCCTCCAGGACTTTGTCAATTACAGTTAAGATTTTCCTACACCAGTACTGGTTCTCATGGAGGTTTCTGATCCAGTAAGCTGTGATTCTCTGTCTCTTCATTTTTAAATCGAGGTATAATTGATATATAACTTTATATGAGTTTCCAGGTATACAACACAAAGACTTAATATTTGTACATATTGTGAAATAATCCCTGCAATAAGTCTAGTTAACATCCATCACCAAACATAGTTACATTTTTTCTTGTGATAACTTTTAGAATCTACTCTTCTAGCACCTTTAAAATATGGAATACAGTATTATTAAACATAGTTACCATACTGTACATTATATCCCAATGACTTAAATTATTTTATAACTGAAAGTTTGTATCTTTTGACTCCCTTCAACCACTTCTCCCACCCCCTACCCACCCTAGCTCTGGAAAGCACCAATCTGTTCCCTGTATCTATGAGCTTGGTTTGTTGATGTTGTTTTAAGTTCCACATATAAATAAGATCATATGGTATTTGTCTTTCTCTGTCTGACTTATTTCACTTAGCATAATTCCCTCAATGTTCTACCTCTCCAATTTAAAAAATTACTATTTAAAATTGTAATAAAATATAATAACATTAAATTTACAATCTTAACCTTTATGTGTGTTAAGAAAATGTTGCTTAATTTCCACATATCTGTGGATTTTCCAACTTCTATAAAAATTTCTAACTCTAGCTTCATTCCACTGTGATTTTAAAAGATTGTTTGTATGATTTCATACTTTAAAAATTTAATTAGACTTGTTTTATGGCCTAACATATAGTCTATACTAGAGAATGTTCCATGTGCACTCGAGAAGAATGTGTATTCTTCTGTTGTTGGATGGAATGTTCTGTATATGTCTGTTCCAGTTGATTTATGGTCCTCTATTTCCTTATTGATCTTAAATCTAGTTGTATACATTATTGGGAGTGAGATATTCAAGTTTCCAACTATTATTGCAGATCCATCTATTTCTACCTTCACTTGTGTCAGTATTTGCTTCATACATTTTGGGAATGATATTTGGTTCTTATATGTTTATAATTGCTATAACTTCTTGGTAAATTGACCATGTTATCTGTATATAGGTCCTTCCTTTTCTCTTGTAACTTTTTTGACTTAAAGTTTATGTTGTCTGATATAAATATACCACATCTGCTCTCCTTTGGTTACTGTTTGCCAGGAATATATTTTTCCATTCTTTCACTTTCAAGCTATGCGTATCTGTAGACCTAAAGGGAGTTTCTTGCAGGGAACATAGAGTTGGATCCTGTTTTTTAAAGATCTATTCTGCTGATCTCTGCCTTGGAGAGTTAAATCTCTCTACATTTAAAGTAATTGCTAATGACTTATTTCTGTCATTTGCTATTTATTTTTCATATGTTTTATAACTTTCCTGTCCCTCACTTCCTCCATCACTTTCTTCTTTTGTATTTAGTTGATTTTTTGGTAATAAAACATTTTGGTTCCCTTATTTCATTTTGTTTATATTCTATACATGTATTTTCTTGGTGGTTACCATGAAGCAGCATATAACATCTTATAACAACCTATCATACATTGAAACCAATGTGAGTTCAATTGCATACAAACATTACTCTGTACATCACCTTTCCTCTCGTATTATTGATGCCAAAAATTGCATATTTTAAATTCCATAGAAAATAAAAAGTGGAGTTATGAATAAAAATTACAAAAATACTGGCTTTTACATTTTCCCGTGGGTTTACCTTTGCTGAAGGTCTTTAAGTCTTCATATGGCTCTGAGTTACTATCAGCGTTTCATTTCAACCTGAAAAACTCCCTGTAGGATTTCTTGTAGGGTAGGTTTGATAGTAATGAACATCCTCAGCTTTTGTCTATCTGGAAATGTTGTAATTTCTCCTTCACTTTTGCAGGACAGTTTTGCCAGACTTAGAGTTTTTGGTTCACAGGTTTCTTTATTTGGCAGTTTAAATATACTCCACCACCTTTTGGCCTCCAAAATTTCTGCTTAGAAATTTGCTGATAATTTTATTGCAGTTACCTTCTGTCTGATGAGTCATTTTTCTCTTGCTGCCTCCAAGATGCTCTCTTTCTCCTTGGATTTAGATAGTTTGATTATAATGTGTCTCAGTGTGGGTCTCTGGGTTTACACAAAATGTAGTTACATAGTTTGTTGGATTTGTAGATTCATGTAATTCATCAAATTGGGGAAGTTTTTTGGCCATTATTTCTTTTATTTCTTTTTTTAAAAAATTTATTTTATATTGGAGTATAATTGATTTACAATGTTCTGTTAGTTTCAGGTGTACAGCAAAGTGATTTAT
>NW_020175399.1:90490-131631 GCF_003031525.2 Neophocaena asiaeorientalis asiaeorientalis | reverse complement strand
GTATTGATTTACAATGTTGTGTTAGTTACAGGTGTACAGCAAAGTGATTCAGATATATATATATTCTCTTTCAGATTCTTTTCCATTATAGGTTATTACGATATATTGAATATAGTTCCCTGTGCTATACAGTAGGTCCTTGTTTACCTATTTTATATACAGTAGTGTGTATATGTTAATTCCAAACTCCTAATTTATCCCCCGCCCCACATTTCCCCCTTGGTAACCATAAGTTTTTTTTTTTTAATTTTTAAATTTTATTTCTTTCTTTCTTTATTTTTGGCTATGTCAGGTCTTCATTGCTGTGCACCGGCTTTCTCTATTTGCAGTGAGCAGAGGCTACTGTTCGTAGCAGTGGATATGCTTCTCATTATGGTGGCTTCTCTTGTTGTGGAGCATGGGCTCTAGGTGTGTGGACTTCAGTAGTTGTGGCATGTGGGCTCAGTAGCTATGACTCGCGGGCTCTAGAGTGCAGGATGAGTAGTTATGGTGCACGGGTTTTTGCTCTGCAGCATGAGGGATCTTCCCAGACCAGGGCTCAAACCCGTGTCCCCAGCATTGGCAGGTGGATACTTAACTCTGCTCCACCACGGAAGTCCAATAAGCTTGTTTTTGAAGTCTGTGAATCTGTCTCAGTTTTTCAAATAAGTTCATTTGTAAACTTATTTTAGATTCCACATATAAGAGATATCATATTATATTTGTCTTTCTCTGTCTGACTTACTTTAACCAGTATGATCACCGATTGATCCATCCATCTTGCTGTAAATGGAATTATTTCACACTTTTTTATGTCTGAGTAAGTTTGTGTATGGTGTTAGGAAGTGTTCTAATTTCATTCTTTTAAATGTACCTGTCCAGCTTTCTCAGCACCACTTATTGAAGAGACAGTCTTTTCTCCATTATTTATCCTTGCCTCCATTTTCATAGATTAGTTGATCACAGGCATGTGGGTTTATCTCTGGGCTTTCTATCCCGTTCCATTGATCTATGTTTCTGTTTTTGTGCCAGTACAATATTGTCTTGATTACTGTAGCTTTGTAGTATAGTCCGAAGTCAGGGAGCCTGATTCCTCCAGCTCTATTTTTTTTTCTCAAGATTGCTTTGGTTATTCGGGGTCTTTTGTGTCTCTATACAAATTTTAAGATTTTTCTGTTCTAGTTCTGTGAAAAAATGCCATTGGTAATTTGATAGGGATTGCATTGAATCTCTGAATTGCTTTGGGTAGTATAGTCATTTTCACAGTACTGATTCTTCCAATCCAAGAACATGGTGTATCTCTCCATCTGTTTGTGCCATATTTGATTTCTTTAATCAGTGCCTTATAATTTTCTGAGGACAGGTCTTTACCTCCTTAGGTAGGTTTGTTCCTAGGTGGTTCATTCTTTATGTTGCAATGGGGAATGGGATTGTTTCCATCATTTCTCTTTCTGATCTTTCATTGTTAGTGTATAGGAATGCAAGAGATTTCTGTGCATTAATTTTGTATCCTGAAACTTTACCAAATTCTTTGATTAGCTCCAGTAGTTTTCTGGTAGCATTTTTGGATTATCTATGTATAGTATCATGTCATCTGCAAACTGTGACAGTTTTACTTCTTCTTGTCCAATTTGTATTACTTTTATTGCTTTTTCTTCTCTGATTGCTGTGGCTAGGACTTCCAGAACTATGTTAAATAATAGTGGTTAGAGTGGGCAACCTTGTCTTCTTCCTGATTTAGAGGAAATACTTTCAGTTTTTCACCGTTGAGAATGATGTTTGCTGTGCTTTTGTTGTATGTGACCTATATTATGTTGACGTATGTTCCCTCTTTCCCAAGTTTCTAGAGAGTTTTTATCATAAATGAGTGTTGAATTTTGTCAAAAGCTATTTCTGCATCTATTGAGATGATCATATGATTTTTATTCTTCAATTTGTTAATATGGTGTATCACATTGATTGATTTGCGTATATTGAAGAATCCTTGCATCCCTGGGATAAATCCCACTTGATCATGGTTTCGGATCCTTCTAATATGTTGTTGTATTCTGTTTGATAGTATTTTGTTGAGGATTTTTGCATATATTCATCAGTGATATTGGTCTGTAATTTTCTTTTTTTGTAGTATTTTTGTCTAGTTTTGGTATCAGGGTGATGGTGGCTTCATAGAATGAGTTTTGAGTGTGAGCTCTTCTCTAGATATTTGATAGAATTCACATGTGAAGCCACTTGGTCCTGGACTTTTGTTTGTCGGAAGATTTTTATCACAGTTTCAATTTTGTTACTTCTGATTGGTCTGTTCATATTTTCTATTTCTTCCTTGTTCAGTCTTAGAAGGTTATACCTGTCTAAGAATTTGCCCATTTCTTCCAAGTTGTCCATTTTATTGGCATATAGGTGCTTGTAGTAGTCTCTCATGGTGCTTTGTATTTCTGTGGTGTCTGTTGTAACTTCTTTTTCATTTCTAATTTTATTGATTTGAGTCCTCTCCCTCTTTCACTTGATGAGTCTGTATAAATGTTAGTCAATTTTGTTTATCTTCTCAAAGAGCCAACTTTTAGTTTTATTGAAATTTCCTATTGTTTTCTCTGTTTCTATTTCATTTATTTCTGCTCTGATCTTTATGATTTCTTTCCTTCTACTAAATTTAGGTTTTGTTTGTTCTTCTTTCTCTAGTTCCTTTAGGTGTAAGGTTAGACTGTTTATTTGAGATTTTTCTTGTTTCTTGAGGTAGGATTGTATTGCTATAAAGTTCCCTCTTAGAACTGCTTTTGCTACATCCCATAGGTTTTGGATGCTCATGTTTTCATTGTCATTTGTCTCTAGGTAGTTTTGGATTTCTTCAGTGATGTCTTGGTTATTTAGTAACATGTTGTTTAGCCTCTGTGTGTTCGTGTTGTTCATTTTCCACTGTAATTTATTTCTAATCTCACAGTGTTGTGGTCAGAAAAGATGCTTGATATGATTTCAATGCTCTTAAATTTACTGAGGCTTGATCTGTGACCCAAGATGTGATCTATCCTGGAGAATGTTATGCATGCACTTGAGAAGAAAATATAATCTGCTGTTTTCAGATGGAATGTCCTATAAATATCAGTTAAATCCATCTGGTCTATTGTGTCATTTAAAGTTTGTGTTTCCTTATTCATTTTATGTCTAGATGATCTGTCCATTGGAGTAAGTGAGGTGTTAAAGTCTGCCACTATTATTGCGTTACTGTCGATTTCCTCTTTTATAGCTGTTAGCATTTGTCTTATGTATTGAGGTGTTCCAATGTGGGGTGCATATATATTTCTAATTGTTACATCTTCTCCTTGGATTGATCCTTTGATCCTTATGTGTCCTTCCTTGTGTCTTGTTACATTCTTTTTTTTTTTTTTATTTTAAAGTCTATTTTATCTGATATGACTATTGCTATTCCAGCTTCTTTTGATTTCCATTTGCATGGAATATCTTTTGCCATCTCCTCACTTTCAGTCTGTATGTGTCCCTAGGTCTGAAGTGGTTATAGTTTAGACAGCATATATATGGGTTTTGTTTTTGTATCCATTCAGTGAGCCTGTATTTTATAGTTGGAACATTTAATCCATTCATATTTAAGGTAATTATCAATATGTATGTCCCTAGTACCTTTTTCTCAATTTTTTGGGTTTGTTTCTGTAGGTCCTTTTCTTCTCTTGTGTTTTCTACTTAGATAAGTTCCTTTAGCATTTGTTTTAGGACTGGTTTTGTGGTGCTGAATTCTCTTAATTTTTCTTTGTCTTTAATTTTTGTCAATTTGATTGTTATGTGTTACGTCGTGTTTCTCATTGAGTTTATCCTGCCTGGGACTCTCTGTGCATCCTGGACTTGGGTGGCTATTTCCTTTCCCATGTTTGGGAAGTTTCTGACTATAATCTCTTCTTGGGTCCTTTCTCTTTCTCCTGTCCTCCTGGGACCACTATAATGCAAATGTTGGTGTGTTCAATGTTGTCTCAGAAGTCCTTTAGGCTGTCTAAAATTATTTTCATTTTTTTTCTTTATTCTGTTCCACGGCAGTGATTTCCACCATTCTGTCTTCCAGGTCACTTATCCGTTCTTCTGCCTCAGTTATTCTGCTATTGATTCCTTCTAGTGTGTTTTCATTTCAGTTATTGTATTGTTCTTCTCTGTTTGTTTCTTCTCTACTTCTAGGTCTTTGTTAAATATTTCTTGCATCCTCTCAATCTTTCCCTCCATTCCTTTTTCGAGGTCCTTGATCACCTTCACTATCATTATTCTGAATTCTTTTTCTGGAAAAAAAGTATTTAATTGTTTTTCATTTAATTGTTTTCCTGGGGTTTTATATTGTTCCTTCATCTGGGACAGAGTCCTCTCCCTTTTCTTTTTGTACATCTTTCTGTGATTGTGGTTTCTGTTCTGGCTTGTTGCTGGACCCTCAGGTTGGGAAGCCTGACTTGGGTCTCAGAACCTTCACTCCAGTGGGTGGACTTCTGTGGTATAATTGTTCTCCAGTTTGTGAGTCACCCACCCAGCGGTTATAGGATTTAATTTTTATCATGATTGCACCCCTCCTACCCTCTCATTACGGCTTCTCCCTTGTCTTTGGATGTGGGGTATCTTTTTTCATGTGTTCCATTTTCTTCCTCTTGATGATTGTTCAGCAGTTAGTTGTGATTCTGGTGCTCTCACAAGAGGGAGTGAGCGGATGTCCTTCTACTACGCCATCTTGAACCAAACTTCCCATTCTTCATTTAGACTGGTAGCAAGGCAAGTATGGCTAGTCTTATAACTACTGTTTCATAATAGTTCTGAAAATTCTAGCTATTTCAATAATTCAAGAGGAAATAAAATGCATAAGTATTAGAAAGCACTAAGCAACAATGTTATTTTTATTTATTTATTTAATTTTTAAAAAATATATTTATTTTATTTATTTATTTTTGGCTGCATTGGGTCTTTGTTGCTGCACACGGGCTTTCTCTAGTTGTGGCGAGCAGGGGCTACTCTTCGTTGTGGTGCACAGGCTTCTCATTGCGGTGGCTTGTCTTGTTGTGGAGCACAGGCTCTAGGTGCGCAGGCTTCAGTAGTTGTGGCACGTGCTTCAGTAGTGGTGGCTCATGGGCTCTAGAGCACAGGCTCAGTAATTGTGGCACTCGGGCTTAGTTGCCCCACGGCATGTGGGATCTTCCCGGAGCAGGGCTTGAACCTGTGTCCCCTGCGTTGGCAGGTGGATTCTTAACCACTGCGCCACCAGAGAAGCCCCAATTTTATTTTTAGATGACATCATTGTAAACATTGAAACTGGTAAGAATTGGCAAAAACTAGGAGATATAATAAATGCTTGTAGGAAGTCATGGGATACGGTTTCAATAATTTAAATTGTGTTTCTATATAACAATAGCAATTATAAGATGAAATTAAGCACCTTTTTAAATGACATCAAAACGTTTTAAATAATGGGAATGTATATAAAAACAGAAATGTTAGATCAAGAATAGTTTGGCAAATCAGAACAATCAGAAATGACTTTGGCCCATGTCCCGATTTTGATAATAAACTTTTATTGGAACATAACCTTGTACATTTGTTTGTGTATTGTCTATGCCTGCTTTTCCACTATGACACTGGAGTTGAGTAGTTTTGGCAGAGACTGCATGGCGCAACAATTCTGGCCCTTTATATAAACAGTTTGCTGAACCCTATGCTAGATCACTACACTGAAAAGTTCCCACTGTGCCACCAGGGAAGTCCCAAATGTTTGTTTTTGAAGACTGTGAAATCTGTTTCAGTTTTTAAAATAAGTTCATTTGTATCCTTCTTTTACATTCCACATATAAGTGATATCATATGGTATTTGTCTTTCTCTGTCTGACTTACTTTACTCAGTATGATCACCGCTTGATCCATCCATCTTGCTGCAAATGGGATTATTTTACTCTTCTTTATGTCTGAGTCTAGGATTCATAAACCTGATTGATTTGAAACTCTGCTCAATCACCAACTAAAAGAAGCAAGCATGAGAGCATAAACACATTTCGTCCATAGGGGCCAATGTGTAAGAGCAGTGTTTGGTTGGCATCTTCTTGATGATCCAAAGGTCTCAACCTCGTATATCTAACTGCCTACTACTTGACATTTCCATTTGAATATTTCATTAAATATCAAATTTAATATTTTCACAAGGCACTTCAGGATCATTTAGAATTCTAATTATACTTGTGAGACATTGTACTATGTAATCCTAGTACAATATAAACATCTCTACAACTGAAATTTGATGCTCATGGAATGTTAATATGGATAAGCTTTCAAGCATCACTGAGAATACGTTGTCCATGTAGTGCCACATATTTATATTCATGCAGGTATATAGGAAAATACCCATTTCTTCACACTGTTTCCTACACTGAGTGTTACAACTCTTGTTATATTTATTCAATACAATGAGCTAATACTTTAAATTTTTTCTTGCTTACATCTTTCTTTCATAAATTCTAGAATTCATGGATTGAAATCTGTGAGTAAAATAATAAATAAAGCAGAAAATAGAATCAAGTTGAAGTAAAGAGGAAATCAGCTAGTAACTTGAGGTAAAAACTGTTAAGTTTTGCATATGACTCTTTCTGTCTATGTGTGTGTACATATATGTGTGTCTGTGTATGTTCCTTATGCTATATTTATATATAACATTTAAAAAATATAATCATACTCTACATGTTCTTAGATTTACCTCCATTAATTTTCTTTATTTAATTATTCATTCACATTCCTGAAAATGTATTGTACAAGGATTTCTGCTTCTTGGAAGATGAAATAGACTTAATTTCCTTACTTTTCTCTATTTCTCCCTCTAAGAACAGCTAAAAAACTCTGATGTTACACATAAAACAAACATTTAAAAAAAACCTATTAGGTGAGAATAAGACAAACTGGCTAGTGACCCCAGGGCCTGAGTAAAAACATAATGGTGGGGCGGAGTCAAGATAGTGGAGTAGGAGGATGCAGAGTTCGTGTCTCCTCACAACTAGGGCACCTACCAGGTGCTAGTTGGGGACTTCGGACACCTAAGGGAGCAGGAGGATCCTCCACATGAGCGGGTAGGACATTGGGGGAATGGGGGAGGAGAAATGGAGGCAGGATGGGACCAGTGCCCTTGAGGGGTGGCTAGGGGGAGTGGAGGGGTTCCTATTGGACCCCAGGGAGCCTGCTGGGGTCCCGGGCCTGAACCTCTGCCCTCCTGGGTCCCCTCCAGCTGCACTAAGCCCCACACACTCCCAAGGCCTTTTCTGGCTTTTTTTCTCTCTTGTGGTTCTGTTTTGCCTTGTTGTTGTTTCATTTATATTTATATTTTTCTAATATATTTTTATTCTAATTTTATTTTATTTTTTAAATTTTTTATTTTTTGTTATTGTTCTGCTCCTTTTTGTTTGTTGCCTTTTTTTGCCACACCACATGGTTTGTGGGATCTTGGTTCCCAGGCCAGAGGTTAGGCCTGAGCTCCTGTGGCGGCAGTGCCAAGTCCAAACCTCTGGACTAACAGAGAACCTCAGATCCCAGGGAGTATTAAGTGGTGTGAGGTCTCCCAGAGGTCCTCATCTCAGCACCAAGACCTAGCTCTACCCAACTGCCTGCAAACTCCAGTGCTGGATGCCTTAGGCCAAACAACCAGTAGGACAGGAACACAGCCTCACCCATCAAAAAACAAATGAGATGACAAAATAATATGTTACAGATGAAAGAACAAGTTAAAAACCTACAAGACCAAATAAATGAAGAGGAAATAGGCAACCGACCTGAAAAAGAATTCACAAAATCTTGAATGAAAGGAACATAGGGATAACACTGAAGAAAATCATCAAAACCACAAGGGAAAAATTTATAAAGAAGAAAAGAAGAGAGAAAAACTGCACCCCCCCCACACACACACATAACAGAACACAAGTAATTAAATGGCAGTAAATACATACCTACAAATAATCACTTTAAATATCAATGAACTAGATGCTCCAATCAAAGACTGATTAGATAAAAATATGAGACCCATTTATATGCTGCCTAAAAGAGACTTACTTCAGAGCTAAAGACACACACAGCCTGAAAGTGGGGGGTGGAAAAAGATATTCAATGCAAATTGAAACAAAAAGAGAGCTGGGGTATCAATATTCATGTCAGACAAAGCAGACTTTAAAGCAAAGTCTCTAACAAAAGACAAAGAAAGACATATAATGATGAATGGATCAATAGAAGAAGATGATATAACATTCATAAACATATATTCACCTAATAAAGGAACATCTAAACATATAAAGCAAATATTAACAGACATAAAGGGAGAAACTGACAGTAATAAAATGATAGTAGTGGACTTTAACATCCCACTGACATCAATGGATAGAGCATTCAGAGAGAAAACAGTGACCTTAAATGACACATTGGGCCAGTTGGATTTAATATATATCTACAGAACATTGGATCCAAAAACAACAGAGTACACATTCTTTTCAACTGTATATGGAACATTCTCCAGGATAGATCACATGCTAGGCCACAAAACAAGTCTCTACAAATTTAAGAAGATAGAAATTATATCAAGCATCTTTTCAGGCCACAAAGGTATGAAACTAGAAATCAATTACAGGAAGAATACTGGATAAAAACACAAAAGCATGGAGTCTAAAGAACATGCTACTAGAAAACCAATGGGTAAATAAAGAAATCAAGGAGGAAATCAGAAAATACTTTGAGACAAATGAAAATAAAAGCCCAACTTTACAAAATCTATGGGACACAGAAAAAGCAGTTCTAAGAGGGAAGTTTATAGCAATACAGGCCTACCTTGGTAAATGAGAAAATTCTCAAATAAACAAACCTAAATCTAATGGAATTAGAAAAAAAGAACAAACAAAGCCCAACGTCAGCAGAAGGAAGGAACTATTAAAGATCAGCATGTAAATAAATTAGAGAACAACAAAAAAGAAATTATCAAAGAAACAAGAGCTGGATTTTTTTTTTTTCAGTACACGGGCCTTTCACTACTGTGGCCTCTCCCGTTGTGAAGCACAGACTCCGGATGCACAGACTCAGCGGCCATGGCTTATGGGCCTAGCCACTCCACAGCATGTGGGATCTTCCCGGGCCGGGGCACAAACCTGTGTCCCCTGCATCAGCAGGTGGACTCTCAACCACTGCACCACCAGGGAAGCGCAAGAGCTGGATTTTTGAGAAGGGAAGCAAAATTGATAAGCCTCTAGCCAGGTTCATTAAAAAAAGAGAGAGGACTCAAATAAACAAAATTAGAAATGAAAGAGGAGAAATTTCAACCAATATCACAGAAATACAAAGAACCATAAGAGAATACTATAAACAGTTATATGTCAACAAATTGGACAACTAAGAAGAATAGATACATTCCTAGCAACTTACAATCTTCCAGGACTGAATTAGGAAGAAATAGGTAGCCCGAATAGACTTATTGCTAGTTGCTGGATTTCAATCAAGAAAAAAAAAACCAAAAACAAAAACTCCCAACAACCAAAAGTCCAGAACCAGAAAGCTTTTCAGGGAATTCTAGCAAACATATAAAGAAGAGTTAATACCTATCTTATCACACTTTTCCAAAAACTTTAAGGGCATGAACACCCTCAAACTCATTCTATGAGCCCACAATTACCCTGACACCAAAACCAAACAAAGATACCACAAAGAAGAGAAAATTACAGGCCAATATCTCTGATGGATACAGATGCAAAACTCCTCAATAAAATGTTATCAAATAGAATTGAACAATAAATAAAAACGATCATATACCATGATCAAGTGGGATTTATCCCAGAGATGCAAGGATTCTTCAATATACACACATCAATCCATGTGATACTCCACGTTAAAAAAAAAGATAAAAATCACATGATCACCTAAATAGATGTAAAAAAGCATTTGGCAAAATTCTATATCCATTCATAATAAAAACTCTCAACAAAGTTGGTTTAGAGGAAACATATCTCAACCTAATAAAGGCCATTTATGACAAACCCACAGTAAACATCATACTAAACAGTTAAAGGCTGAAAACATTTCCTCTAAGATCAGGAACAAAACAAGGATGCTCACTCTTGCCATTGTTATTTAACACAGCATTAGAAGTCCCAGCCACAGCAATCAGACAAGAAAAATAAATAAAAGTCATCCAAATTTGAATGGTATAAGTAAATCTGTCACTATTTGCAGATGACATGATACTATATATTAAAAACCCTCAAGACTCCACCAAAAAGTTATTAGAACCAATACATGAATTCAGTAAAGTTGCAAGATACAAAATTATATATGGAAATCTGTTGCATTTATATACACTAATAATCCTATCAGAAAGACAAATGAAGAAAACAATTCCATTTATGATCACATCAAAAAGAATAAAATACTGAAGAATAGATTTAACCAAGGAGTTGTACTCTGAAAACTAGAAGACACTGAAGAAATTGAAGATGACACAAATAAATGGAAATCTATACTGTGTTCATGGATGGCGAGAATCAATATTGTTAAAATATTCATACTACCCAGTCTATAGATTCAAAGCAATACCTATCATAATAGCAATGGCATATTTCAGAGAACATGAATAAATATTCTTAAGATTTTATGGAAGCACAAAGACTACAAGTAGCTAAAGCAATCTTGAGAAAAAAGAACAAAGCTGAAGGTATCATGCTCCTATACTTGAAAATATACTACAAACTATAGTAATCAAAAGAGTATGGTACTGGCAGCAAAATAGACACATATATCAATGGAACAAAATAAAGAGCACAGAAATAAACTCACAATTACTTGGTCAATAAATATTCAACAACGTAAGCAAGAATATACAGTGGGGAAAAGACAGTCCCTTCAATAAATGGTGTTTGGAAAGCTGGCCAGACATGTGCACAAGGATGGAACTGGACCACTGTCTTACCCAATATTTAGAAATAAATTCAAAATGGATTGAAGACTTCAATGTGATACCTGAAACCATAAAATTCTTAGAAGAAAACACAGGCTGTAAGTTCTTTGACATCTGTCTTAGCAATATTATTTTGTATCTGTGTCCTCAGGCAAGAGGAACAATTACAAAAATAAACAAATGGGACTACATCAAACTAGAAACCTTTTTGCACAGGGAAGGAAGGCACTAACAAAATGAAATATCAACCTACTGATTGGCAGAAGATATTTGCAAATCATATATCTGATAAAGATTGATATTCAATATATATAAAGAACTCATACAACTCAATATAAAAAAAACCCAAAAGAGCCTGAATAAAAATGGGAAGAGGACCATAATAGACATTTTTCTAAATAAGTCATACAGATGTCCAACAGTCACATGAAAATGTGCTCAACATCACTAATCATCAGAGAAATGCAAATCCAAACCACAATGAAATACTACCTCACATCTGTCAGAATAACTATTATAAAAGAGACAAGAAACAACAATTGGTGAGCATGTGGAAGAAATGGGATCCTCATGCACTGTTGGTAGTAATGTATCTTGGTGCAGCCATATGGGAAGCAGTATGGAGTTTCCTCAGAAAACTAAGAATAGAACTACCATACAGTCCAGGGAATCCACTTCTGGGTATTAAAAACAACACAGAAACTCTAAACAATAAAAGAAAATATTATCTAAAACAACAACAAAAAACACACTCTAATTTGAAAAGATATATGCATCCCCATGTTCATTGCAGCAGTATTTACAACAGCCTATATGGAAGCAACCTAAATGTCCATCCACAGATGAATGGATAAAGATGATGTGATACACACACACACACACACACACACACACACACACACTAGAATATTACTCAGCCATGAAAAAGAATGAAATGATGCCATTTGTAGCAACATGGATGGACCTAGAGATTATCATACTAAGTGAAGTTAGGCAGACAGAGAAAGACAAATATCATGTGATATAACTTATATGTGGAATCTAAAAAGCAAAACAAATGAACAAACAAAATGAAACAGAAAGAGGCTCATACATACAGAGAACAAACTGTTTGTTGCCAGAGATGTGAGGGGTGAGGGGATTAACAAAATTGGTTAAGGGGATAAAGAGGTACTGACTTCCAGCTATTAGTCATGGGGTTGTAATGTAGACATAGGGAATATAGTCAATAACATTGCAGCCACTTTGTATGGTGATGGATGGTAACTTGTCTTATTGTGATGTGCATCTTATAATGTACAAAAATATGAGTTGTGTTGTACATCTGAAGCTAATATAATATTGTATGTTAATTATATCTCAATAAGAAAAAATTAGTGACATGTGTGTGTGCATGTGTGTGTGGTGGACTATTATTTAGCCACAAGAAGAAAGAAATCTTGCCATTTGTGACAATGTGGATGGATGCTAAGTGAAATAAGTCACACAGAAAAAGGCAAACACTCTATGACCTCACTTATATGTGGAAAGAAAACAAAAACAAAAAAAGAAACTAATAAAAAGAGTTCAAATGTGTGTTTACCAAATGCAGGGTTTAGGGGGAGAAGGAATTGCGTGCGGGTTGTCAAAAGGTACAAACTTCCAATTATAAGGTAAAGCAGTACTAGGAATAAAACATACAACATGATGACTATAGTTAACACTGTTTTATAATATATATGAAAGTTGTTAATAGAGTAAATCCTAAGTGTTCTCATCACAAGGAAAAAAATTTTATTTTTTTGTAGCTATAGATTATGGAACAAACTTAATTTATTGTGTTTATAATTTCACAATATATATGTCATATCATTATTCTGTATGCCTTAAACTCATATAGTAATGTATGTAGCAAAAATGCTGTTTTTGAACATTACTTAGGTCAGCTCTTTTCTTTTTCATACCCTTCAATGAGGCCATGTAATATATTTGTAATATAGTTAGATTCATTTCATAGCTGGTATTCCATTCTGGATTCCTCCTTCATCTAGATGAAAGATTTTTAATTTTCATGAATAATCATATAACCTTTAATTCTTATCCTGTTGTGGCATACATAAATTAGCAAACAGTATCTGAATAAATTCTCCATTCTTAGCAAGGTAGGTTTAGTCTCTGATGTTGTTTTAGTCTCCAGGAGGCTGCCAGCCCCACCTCTTATTTAATTCTGAGTTACTGGGGCCAGCCTATGGGGGAGTTCCTTCATTTGTGCCCCCTATGGGGGTAGGTGGGAGTGAGTCTACAGGCCACTGAACAATAGGACTGTTTTGTGACCAAAGTAAATGGTGGTTTGAAAAGAAGCTTGGGGATTTGATGAATTATTTTGCACCAGTAACAGGGAAAATGGTATCACCTCCAGTAAACACATAGTCGTTTACCTCCTGGAGCAGGAAGCACTTAAGGGTTGTGGGAATTCCCAGGTCTTTTATGTGTCCTGGTTTCACCCTTTCTTAAACACTATCCCTTCTGAAAGTTCAAATATATCCATATTCTGTTGAAATCTTGAAGCTTTAAAAATTTAGACTCTTGTCATCTTACATTCATCATGCTACTCTTTCCTGTTAACCTTCCTACAGGCAGCTTCTACTTAAGTCACATACTTGACCTCCTAAGCATTCTCTAGAGCCCCTGGGAGCTGTCCAATGAGGAATCATCACTGCTTTTTCTCAAGCAAATCTTGCCTCCTTCATGTTTTGACACTCCTTCCCTCTAGCCATTCGTGCTCCTGCTGCTTTGACCCCTTTTACACCTCAGAAAACTTTAGAATTACTAGTCTTAGGTGGTGAGCGAGGGTGGTTAAATTGGGAGCCTTTCTTACAACCTTGATTGGGGTTTGAGGGGCTTTTTAAAAAACAAAAGTTTCCTTCTCTCCAAGTGAAATCCCACACCAATGTTTGGATTTATAATGTGGCTTAGACCAATGTGTGTTTTTTTTGGTTCTGTTTTTTTAGCATCCCCTTGAGAGAATAAATGATAATGGAGGAGAACAATTTCATAAGGTCCTGGCTTCTCTTGCAACACAGTAGCTTTACTTGCCTGCTTTTATGTGCACCTTGGTACTGTCAGCTCAACAGATGGTGTCCTTACAGGCAATTTTGGTACCTGCAGAGAAAAGACATCTTGGTCTCTTCTTGCATCAGTCCTAAGTTATACCCTTTATAGCCATGCAGGGGTGTTGGTTTATGAGTGCTGCAGCAGTGAGCATAATGAATCATTTACCCAGTGGACATAGAAAACACACCAAGTGAATTTAAATAATTGGCTTGGAGTGGGTAGTAGCTAGGAAGTGGCTTTTAGAGATACCCAAGGTTGAGAGGGTATTTTTTTTAACCATTTGCTATAGATGATGAAAAAGTAAGGTTTGCCCTCTTCATGTCTGCTTCCAAATAGATGTGTCCAAAAAAGCTGCTTTTCCCCCCATTCCTCTACCCTGCCACCCTGTTAAAACAAACAGGGATTTATGACCCGCTCCTCAATACATGTAAAATTTGTACAAAAATATCTTCTATGAAAATGATTTGTAATCTGTAGACTTATTACCTGGGAGATGTCTTGAGATGCAAAATCCCATCCTTTAGGTTGTGGGGTTTTTTGTTTTCTCCAAATAAATCTGATCTTTAAAGTTCAAAAAAAAAAAATAAAAGGTGGTTTTGTCTTAAGTAGCTATATTTGTGGTAGCTTGTTACGGCAAGGATAGAAAATGAATACATACCAATTAAAAGACTGATTTTTCAACTCTGTAATGAGTTATATTGGAAAAGAGTCTAAAAAAGAGTGGATATATGTATATGAATAACTGATTAACTGTGCTATACAGCAGAAAGTAACACAACATTGTAAATCAACTATACTCCAATAAAAATTTTTAAGAAGACTGATATTTTCAGATTAGATAGAAGAGCAGGATCCAATTATACACTGCCTTCAAGGAACCCACTTTAATTAAAAATATATAGATATGTTAACAATATCAGGATTGAAAATGGAGTTGCTTCTTAATACCAATGCAAACTTCACTAGAAGCAATGTTAGCAGGAATATAGAAAGTTATTACATAAAAATAAATTGATCAATTCACCAAGAAACATAACAAAAATATTTAAGCGAGTAAAAGAGTGCTTCAAAACATATGAGGCAAAAACTTGTAGATCTGAAAGGAGAGTGGAAAAATCCACAAATATACTTGGAAACTTCAACATTCCTCTCTCAGTAATCAATAGAAGCAGTAGTCAGGAAATCAACAATGATATACAAGAAACTGAAGAAAAATGTCTTAAAATGTGACCTAGAAAATTGACATCTAGCATGACATTGTGAGGAGCTCTGCTGATCTGCACCCCAGTAAAAAACGGTGAAACTTATTTTTAAAATCCCAATAACTATCTAAAGCCCTTGGAATGATTTGAAGGACAAAGAGCAAATGAAGAAATATCTATTCAAGAGAGCACATGAAGATTCAGCAAGAAAGATAAGTTTGTGGTATTTGAACTAAGACTTATCCCTCCATTACCTCTCCAAACTCAGTGATGTGGAGACTTCAATCCATATTGCTGCAGCCAAGAACACAGGGCTCTTATCCCCCCTGCTCCCAATCAGAGGGTTTTCTACCTGGAAGAAGCAGAACCACAGTGCTTCTACTTCTTCCTCCTGCTACCTGTTTCTGAGGCTAAATCATGGCAATTGCAGTTGAGAGGTAGGGGTTCTCTTCTTCTGCTTAGTTGTCGCTCATGGAGACAAAACAAATATCAAACACTGTCCTCAGAAACTATTTCTTCTAGGGATCCAGATTCTGGTTGTAATAATTCGTAGAGCAATTTATGCTTCCAGGGCATTGTGGAAAACAATAGAGCAATCACTAGTCAATTGGTGGAGTTTAACAACTTATATGGTCAGGTAAAGAGAAAAATAAAGCCCCACCAAAATCACTGGCATCCCAGGATGACTGTGAGCATATCAAAAGTTGTGCCTTCCAGAGGTGCAATATCAGAGGCTTAAAACCATTTGGGAAGGGATTGAATAGATTTCCCTAAAATAATGCAGCCAGTCAGTAAACAAATAAACAATCAAACAATAATTTTTAAAAACAGTGGAGGGGGAAGAGTGGACCAGTACCTAGAGTTTCTACAATATATTATCTAAAATGTCTAGTTTCCCACAAAATTACTGATATCAGGCAAAATAGATTTTTAAAAATATTGGTGATAGGGCTTCCCTGGTGGCACAGTGGTTGAGAATCTGCGTGCCAATGCAGGGGACACGGGTTCGAGCCCTGGTCTGGGAAGATCCCACATGCCACGGAACAACTGGGCCTGTGAGCCACAATTACTGAGCCTGCGCGTCTGGAGCCTGTACTCCGCAACAACAGAGGCCGCGATAGTGAGAGGCCCGTGCACCGTGATGAAGAGTGGCCCTCGCTTGCCACAACTAGAGAAAGCCCACACACAGAAACGAAGACCCAACACAGTCATAAATAAATAAAAATTAAAAAAATATATTGGCAATAAATACAAATTTTTATTTTTATAAATTTTAATAAATTTATAAATATAAATTATCAACTTATCAAAAAGATATAACAATTATAAACATGTATGTGTCTAATAACAGAGCACCAAAATACATGAAGCAAAAACTAACAGAAATAAATGGAGAAGGGAAAAAGAAAAATTCAACAATAATATTTGGAGACTTAAATACCAATATTTCAAGAATCAGTAGAACAGCTAGACTGAAGATCAACAAGAAAATAGAAGATATGAACAGTACTATAAACCACCTTGACCTAACAAACATCTATAGTATACTTTACACAACAGCAAAATATATATTCTTAAGTGCACTAGAAACTCTCCAGCATCAACCATACACTAAATTGTAAAACAAATCTCAGCAAATTTAAAGAGATAGAAAAAATACAGAGTGATGCTCTGACCAAAATGGAATGAAATTCAAAATAAAAAGCAGAAAAACTCACAAATATGTGGAAACTTGAAAAAAGATGCAATCTTAAATAATCAATGTCAAAGAATAAATCAAAAGAGTAATTATAAAATAATTTTAGATGAATGAAAATGAAGACACAACATAATACTTATGGGATGGAGGTAAAGCAGTGCTTACAGGGAAACTTATAGCTGTAAATATCTGTATTAAGAAAGAAGAAAGATCACAAATCAATAAGCTAATTTTCCACCTTAGGACACTGGAAAAAGAAGAGCTAACTAAATTTAAAGCAAACAAAGGAAAGAAATAATAAAGATTAGAGACTGAAGAGGTCAAGATGACAGAGTAAGAGGACGTGGAGCTCTCCTGTCCCTACAAACACATCAAAAATATATTTACATGTGGAACGAAACTCATGGAAAACAAACTGGAAATTGGCAGAAGCACACGTATACAACCAAGATTGTAATAAAAAAATACACACATAATCAGGTAGGATGTGAAGAAAAGCATCAGGTCAAGACCTATGCCCCTGTGAGGTGACTCAGAGGAAAAGGGAGATCACATGGCTGGACACTCACCCTGGGGAGGGATTGGTCAAGCCACAGACTGGGCATCCCAGTTCTGGGGACCTACATGTAGGAGAAAAGCCCCCTTGGCTGCTTATAGAATTTCAGGGACAGATAAAAAGTCTGAAGAAGCCTAGATCCACTCATGAGGAGTGTGCATATGCTGGCATGTGCTCAGGCAGGGTGGAGAGAGGTCTGCCCTTGTGGCTACTGCCTTGACATGCTCCCCAGTTGAGCTAAGAGAATGCCCCAGCCCTGCACAATCCATACCACAGCTTGGCACTGGATTGAGGGCAGCCAGAACCAAGGAAAAGACTTGTTGAAGGAAAGCAGAACTGACCTGGGGGTCAAGGACACAGGCCAGGTGGGACAGTGGTGGCCATTGTTGGTGTTTACTCAAGCAGCAACTCCAGAAGCATCCCAGACTTCTGACAAGAGTGGCCCCTAAAATTCCCACAGCCACCTTACTGTGCTCTCCAGCCTGAGTGAGGTAAACGTTTGGGCCCCACTCACTCCATGCCACAGTCTAACACTAGATCTGGGGTGGCCATGACAGGGGAAAAGATATGACTGTGGGCTGCATCTGAGTGGAGCTGCTGCTGCCCACACAGGCAGAGCATTGGACCTCTGTAAGCACATAAGCCCCACTTGGTTCAGCACTCATCTTTCTGGGGGCAAATGTCCAAGCACAGGGAAAAGGAAAATGCACACTTAAAGGGAACAGAGCCAGCTCAAGACTGACCCTCGGAGATTCTGCTTCAGCAACTTAGGAGCAGACCCCACCACTAACAGGGTGGTGATGGTCACTAAGCAGAGAGGAAGTCATACCTCACACATAGGCTCTAGCACTTCCATCACCAGCTACACCCCATACCAAGGTGATAGCTGCCAGCACACCCTGAGGAAAGATGTAACTGGCATCCACATCAAATTCAGCTTTCCCACCAAAGAAATTAGGCACATGCAATCTGCATAGAGATGCTCTGACATAAAAAGAAACACTTCAAGATCACAAGAGGTAACTAAATTCATAGAGACAGAGAAAGTTAAGGGAAATGAAAAGGCAGAGGAAATACTCTTAATTGAAAGAGCAAAAGAAAATCCCTGAAGAAATAAATAATAAAAGAGAAATTAAAAATTTACCAGATAAGAATTCAAAACATTGGTAATAAAAATGCTAACTGAATTAAGGAAGATAATTGATCTAAACACAGATCATTTAACAAAGAACTAGAAAATATAAAAAAGACCCAACCAAAAATAAATAATGCAATATCTGAGATAAAAAGCACTCTAGAAGCAATGAATAGCAGACTAAATGACAAAGAAGAATGCATAAGTGATCTGGAAGATAGGCTAATGGAAATCACACAATCACAGCATATAGAAAGACAAATTTAAAAAATGCAACATTCTTCACTCTGTATGATAGATTCTAGGTTCATCCATGTCTCTACAAATGACCCAATTTCATTCCTTTTTATAGCTGAGTAATATTCCATTGTATATATGTACCATATCTTTTTTATCCATTTGTCTGTCATACAGAGTGAAGTAAGTCAGAAAGAGAAAAACAAATATCGTATATTAATGCATGTATGTGGAATCTAGAAAAATGGTACAGGTGAACCTATTTGCTGGGCATGAATAGAGACACAGATGTAGGGAAGAGATGTGTGGACCTGATAGGGGGGTGGGATGAATTGGGAGATTGGGATTGACATATGTGCACTGCCATGTGTAAAAAAGATAGCTAGTGGGAACCTGCTGTACAGTGCAAGGAGCTCAGCTCAGTGCTCTGTGGTGACCTAGATGGATGGGATGTCGGGGGAGAGGGACGTCCAAGAGGGAGGGGGTATATGTATACAAATAGCTGATTCACTTCGTTGTACAACAGAAACTAACAAAACATTGTAAAGCAAATATACTCCAATAAAGATGTAAAAACAAAAAACAACATGCTACTAAAAAACCAATGGGTCAATGATGAAATCAAAGAGGAATTCAGAAAATACGTCAAGATAAATGAAAATGGAAACACAACAATCCACAATCTATGGGATGCAGCAAAAGCCGTTCCCTCTTAAGGGAAGTTCATAACAATACAGGCCTTCCCCAAGAAACAAAAATATCTCAAATAAACATCCTAACCTCCCACCTAAAAATTAGGAAAAGAAGCCCAATGTCAAGGAATCTCAATGTCAGCAGAAGGAAGGAAATAATAAAGATCAGAGAGGAAATAAATAAAAGAGATTTAAAAATAGCAAGATCAATGAAACCTAAAACTGTTTTTTGGAAAAGATAAACAAAATTGATAAACTTTTAGCCAGATTAATCAAGAAGACAAGAAGGAGGATCTAAATAAGCAAAATAAGAAATAAAAGAAGAGAAATAACTGATACCACAAAGATACAAAAAATCATAATTGAATATTACAAACACATATGCAAACCAATCTGACAACCTAGAAAAAATGGACACATTTCCAGAAACATACATCCTGCCAAGACTGAGTTAAGAAGAAACAGACAATTTGATCAGACAGATCAATAGAAATGAAATTGAATTTGTAATTCAAAAAGTTCCCAGCAAGAAAAGTCCAAAACCAGATGGCTTCACAGGGGAATTATACGAAATATATACAAAAGAATACCTATCCTTCACAAGCTATTCCAAAAAATTGAATAGGATGGAACACTTCCAAACTCATTCTATGAGACCACAATTACCCTGATGCCAAAACCAAACAAAGACACAAAACAAAATCACAGGCCAATATCTTTGATAAATATGGATGTAGAAATCCTCAAGAAAATATTAGCAAATTGAATCCAACAATATATATAAAGGACCATATAACATTCAAATTGGATTAATTCCAGTGTCACAAAGCTGGTCCAACAATCGCAAATCAACCAATGTGATACACATTAACAAAAGGAAAGATAAAGGTCACATGATCATCTCAATAGATGCAGAAACAGCTTTTGACAAAGTTCAATATTTAATGACAAAAACTCTCATCAAAGTGGGTGTAGAAGAAACATATTTCAATGTAATAAAGACGGTTTATGACAAACCCATAGCCAACATCTTACTCAATGGTGAAAAGCTGAAAGCCTTCCCACTAAATTCAGGAACAAGAAAATGATACTCACTCTCTCCACTTCTATTTAAAACACAGTATTGAAAATGCAAGCCGCAACAATCAGAGGAGAAAAAGAAATAAAATATTTCCAAATTAGAAGGGAAGCGGTAACTGTCACTACTTGCAGATAACATGATACTTTATATATAGAACCATAATGTCTCCACTCAAAAACTATTAGAACTAATAAATAAGTTCAGTAAGATTGCAGGATACAAGATTAATATACAGAAATCTGTTGCATATTTATACACTAAAAATGAAATATCAGGAAGAGAAAGTAAACAAAACAATCCCATTTAAAATCACATCAAATGAATAAAATAGTTAGGAATAAACTTAACCAAGAAGGTGAAAGGCTTATACTCAGAAAACTATAAAAAACTAAGGAAGGAAATTGAAAATGATACACAGAAATGGAATGGTATCCTGTGCTCTTGGACTGGAAGAATTAATATTGCTAAAATGTCCATACTGCCCAAAACAATCTGCAGATTTAATGCAATCCTTATCAAAATACCTACAACATTTTTCACAGAACTGGAACAAATACTCCTGCAATTCATATGGAACCACAAGACCCCAAATTGCCAAAGCAATTTCAAGAGAAAAGAACAAAATGGGAGGTATCACCCTCTCAGACCAGACTATGCTACAAAACTACAGTAATCAAAATAGTGTGGTATTGACACAAACACAGACATATAGATCAATGGGACAAAATAGGGAGCCCAGAATAAACCCACACACCTATGGTCAATTGATCTATGACAAAGGAGACAAGAATATACAATGGATGAAAGGCAGTCTCCTCAATAAGTGGTGCTGGGAGAACTGGACAGCTACATGTAAAAGGATGAAATTAGAACATTCTCTAATACCATACAGAAAAAAAACTCAAAATGGATTAAGTCCTCAATGTAAGATCAGAAACCATAAAATTCTTACAAGGAAACATAGGCAAAACACTCTTTTACATAAATTGTAGCAATATTTTTTGTATCTGTCTCCTAAGGCAAAAGAAATAAAATCAAAAATAAACAAATGGGACCTAATTAACCTTAAAGTCTTTTGCACAGTAAATGAAACCATTGACAAAACAAGACATCCTACTGAATGGGAGAAAATATGTGCAAATGATATGACTGGTAGGGGGTTAATATCTAAAATATATAAACAACTCATAGAACTCAATATCAAAAATACAAACAACCCAATTATAAAATGAGTAGAAGACCAAAATAGATATTTTTCCAAAGAAGACATACAGATGAATAAGAAGCATATAAAAAGATGCTCAACATCACTAATTATTACAGAAATGCAAATCAAAACCAAGATAAAATATCACCTCGCATGTGTCATAATGGCTATTATTGAAAAGTCTACAAATAAAAAATGTTGTTGAGGATATGGAGAGAAAGGAACTCTTGTACACTGTGGCTGGGAAAAAAATTGATGCAGCTACTATGAAAAACAGTATGGAAGTTCCTCAAAAACTGAAAATAGAACTACCATATCATTCAGGCTTTTGACTCCTGGGTATATATCCAGGGGAAAAAAGACATTAATTTGAAAAGATACCGGCAACCCGATGTTCATAGCAGCACTATTTACAATAATCAAGACATGGAAGCAACCCAAGTGCCCAGCAACACATGATTGGATTAAGAAGATGTGATACACACACACACACACACACACACATACACACACACACACAATAAATATTACTCAGCCATAAAAGAGAATGAAATTCTGCCATTTGCAGCAACATGGATGGACTTAGAGAATATTATGCTTATTGAAATAAGTAAGACAGAGAATGGCAAATACTGTATGATATCACTTATATTTGGAATCTAAAATATAATACAAATGAGTGTATTTGCAAAACGGAAAAAGACTCACAGATATATAAAACAAACTTGTGGTTACCAACGGGGAGAGAGAAGAGGGGAGGGACAAATCAGGGGTGTGGGATTAACAGATACAAACTACTATGTATAAAATAGATAAGCAACAAAGATATACTGTATAGCATAGGGAATTATAGTCATTATCTTATAATAATTTATATCCAAGTATAATCTGCAAAAATGCTGAAACACTATGCTGTACACCTGAAACTAATATAATATTGTAAATCAACTACAGTAAGTCCCCTACATACAAATCTTCAAGTTGCAAACTTTCAAAGATGCGAACTTGTGTTCACATGTCCAATCACATAAGTTAGCTCACATATCTGGTGTACATTGTCACATGCATGCATCCTCTACAAGTGGTTGTGCTTTTGTGTACTTTACTGTACAGTATTGTATAGAGTACAGTATCTTTATTTCAAGCCCAGGACGTCCGGAAGCAAGCATAAAAGCAGTGGTGATGTAGCTGGTACTGCTAAGAAGCACCAAGAGATAATGATGGAACTTGCTGTGCCACACGAGGAGCTTACTAATGAAAACCTGATGGAATTTGAGGCCCAGAGAAAGGATGAAGAGAGACAAGAGGAAGTAACTGAAGAACTGAAGAGATTCAAGATGCAGGACATGGCAAGGGGATTTTCTTTATTTGAGGAGGCACTGTTAGTTTGTGAGCCACAGGACCTGAATGTAGAACAATACACGAAAGTTTCAGCAGCCGTTCAGAATGCAATCCAGTGTTACCATGTCATCTATGATGGAAAAAAAAGAGCTACTACCCAGACATCACTGGATCGGTTTTTTCAAGAGGGTAGATAGAATTGAATCCAGCAAGGAGCCAGAACCTGTGCCATCAACGTCAGGCATGAGCGAAATTGCAGCTTACCCTCCATCTTCTGTTGCTGATGATCCTTCAGCTCTACCATCTCCCACCTCCTCTCCCTCCTCCAGTCAGTAATTCTTCTTGCTTTTTCACTTGATGCCAGCCCCTGTATGCCAACTGTTGTACTGTACTACTGTAATTTTCAAGGTACTGTACCGTAAGATTAAACGTTTTCTTTATTTTTTGTTTGTTTTTATGTATTATTTGTGTGAAAAGTGTTATAAACCTATTACAGTACAGTACTATGTAGCTGATTGTGTTAGGTGGGTACCTTGGCTAACCTTGTTGGACTTACAAACAAATTGGACTTAGGAATGCGCTCTTGGAACAGAACTCATTTGTATGTAGGCGACTTACTGTATACTTAAAAAAAGAAAGTGAAATTTATGAGAGAAATTTTTCTAAATCATATTTCTAATATGGAACTTATATATAGAATATATAAGGAAGTCTTACAACTCAATACTAAAAAGACAAATTACCCAAAAAAATATAAATACCAATCCAAATAGACATTTCTCAAAAAAAAGATATACAAATTGAAAATAAGCATATGAATAGATTCTCAAAACCATTAGTCATTAGGAAATTCCAAATCAACACCACAATGAGATACCTCTTCACACACACTACAGCCTTTCACATTGACTATAATAGGAAACTTGGACAATGACAATTGCTGATGAAGATGTACAGGTATTGGAACAACTGAACATTTCTGGTGAGAATGTGAAATGTATTCACTTTGGAAACAGTTTGTCAGTTCTTCAAACAGTTAAACATAAAGTTGCCATATGATGTAGCACTTCCACCCTTAGTTATATCCTTAAGAGAAATGAAAACTTATGCTCACACAAAAATGTGTACATGAATGTTCATGGTAGCAACATTCATGTAGCTAAAATGGAAACAACCCAGTTGATGAATGAATAAATAATCTGTGGTATATGCACACAATGGAATATTATTCAGCAATAAAAACAAATGAAGTTATAAGACATGTTAAAATATGTATGAACATTGAAAACAATATGTCGAATAGAACCTGTCATATCAATATAATAACACATATCATATAATTATTTTACATGAATTGTCTAGAATAGACACATTTATAGAGCTAGAAATTCAATTAGTGCTTATCTAGGATTGGATGGTTGGAGGCAGGGGAATAATGAGGAGTGACTGCTAAAAGATAAAGTGTTTATTTTCAGGGTCATGGAAATATTTCAAAATCATTTGTGGTGTACGTTGTACAACTTTGTGAATATACTAAAATACATTGAATTGTACAGTGTAAATGGGTAAATTTTATCATATGTGAATTGTATTTTGATAAAGCTTTCATTAAAATATATATGTTGTATTTGCTCCAGTAAATATGGAGTAAGAGGCACAAAGTATGCATTCCCATGTAAACAATCCTACAATTGCCCCAGCTTAGTTACTGGAGAAATTTTCCAGGCAATGTTGCAGGGACTGTTAACCAAAGCAGAGTTTAGGTAATGGAGCAAGTGTTCCGTGGCCAAGGAGGATAGAATTTACAGAACAGAGCATCATAGAGGAGAGATACACACACACACAGAACTCTGAAGTTCTGTAGCTGGTTTCACTTGAGTTTTCAATTGTGTACTAATCATTGCATGCATGTGTGTGATCAATATAAGAAGTAGAACAACCACTTGAAACTGTTACAGGAAACAATACTCAGAAATCACACAAGACAGAGAAAACTGCCTATTGTTAATAGCCAAAGTGGACTAACTTATGTTTCAAAGTGCATGGGGTAGAGTAATAAGGAGGTTCTCATCTCAATCGTGGGTGAAAATTAGCCATGAACTAAATTCTAGCTCTGGTTCCTCCTAACAAAGTTTAAAGCAATGCACAAAATGGTCTAACTATTTCCAAGTATTTTAACTGCACTGCAGAATAAATATCTAAAATATTTAATAAAAAATTCCAGAACACAAAGTGAAAATTTACAATAGCTGACATCCAATTTCAAAATAAGAGATATGCAAAACATGGGAAATAATAAGGAGAAAAATTAATCAAAGTGGCTGTAAGATGACAAATATGGTAAAAAAATTAGCAGACTAAGATACTGAAAAGATTATTATAACTCTATTTCATATACTCAGAATTTTAGAGGAAATATTGAACACGTTCAATAGAGACATGTTGAATACACTTTGAAAGATCCAAAATGACTTTCTATAGATAAAACTACAATTCCTGAGTTGAAAATTCCTTAAGTAGACTTTGCAGAAGAAAAAAATTAGAGAATTTGGTGAATTGGCAATAGAAAACATCCAAATGAAACACACAGACAAAAAAAAATTGGGATAAAAGGTCAGATCATCATTGAGTTCTCTGACTTCAAACGGCCAAATATACATGAATTCAAAGACCCCAAAGGAGAGGGAAAGAGGAGCAGCAAAATATTTGAAGAAATTTGATTTAAAAACAAACTCACAGATCCAAGAAGTTCAGTGACCCTCAGAATAATAAAAATGAAGAAAATTACGCCATGGCATTCATCATGAAATTGCTTAGAACTATTGATAAAGAGCAAATCATCAAATAGTAGCCAGAGAGAAGAAAGATACATTGCATACCAAATAATAAAGGTATAAATAGCATCAGATTTCTCAGTTGAAAATGTGTAAGCAAGAAGACAATGGAGTAAAAACTTCAAGGTACTGAAAGAAAAATAAAAGAGTAAATTTAGAATTATTTTGTCAGTGAAATTGCCTTTCAAAAATAAAAGCAAAATACTTTCTCAGAAATAAAATACTTCAAAGTATTTATCACCACGAGGTCTCCATTACAATAAATGTGAAATGAATTCCTTCAAGCATAAGGAAGATGATACCAGGTAGAAATCTGGATCTAAATAAAGAATGAAAATCACAGAAATTGGAAAATACATGAGTAAATATAAACATTTTTATTATGTAAATATAACATATTATTATAAAAATAATAAACTATTTACAGAAAATTACAACAGTGGAGTCTATAGCATATGCAAAATTTAAATGCATTACAAAACTGGTTCATAATCTGGAGCGTGGAAGAAAAAGAAATAAGATGATGTAAGTTTCCTATACAATGTATTATGGCATAGTATCACTTGAAGTTAGACTATGATAAATCACAAATGTATACTGTAAGACTCAAAGCAACCACCAACATAATTCAATAAACAGTTACAGTTAAAAGGCAGCAATGCATAAAAAAGAATTATAGCATGTATTATATTAATCTATAAGAAGGCAAAAAGAAGATAAAGTGACCAATAAACACATTGAACAATTAGAAGACAAATATTAAGACTGTAATTAAAAGCTCAATCATATCAACATTCACACTAGTTGTAAAGTTTGAAAATATCCAAAATAAAATCAGATCATCAGATTGGATGAAAAAACCAAGACACTGCCATATGCTGCCCACTAGGAATTCACAATAATAAATAAAATACAAAGACTTGAAAAAGATATACTAGGCAAACACTAATAAAAAGGGACCAATACCTGTATCAATATCATACAAAGTAGATTTTAGAGCAAAGAATATTATCAAAAATAATAAATTCATAATAAACTGCTAATTCTTCAAGAAGATAAAATTATAAACTTTCATGTGCTTAATTAATACAGCCATAAAATACATGAGGCAAAAACTGATATAAATGCAAGAATAAATAGGTAAGGTCAGAATTATAATTGGATAGTCATATAACACTTTCTCAATAATTAATAGAACAAGTAGCCAAAATGTCAGTGAACATGTAGAAGACTTGAAAAGTACTATCAACCAACCTAACAAACCCAAAAACGTCAGAATAAAAATTATTTTCAAGTGCATACAGAACATATTCCAACAAAGACCATATTTGGGGCCATAAAACAAGTCTCAATAAATTTTTAAAAGTTCAAATTATACAAGGTATTTTCTTTGATCTAAATGGATTTAAATTAGAAATCAATGACAAAAAGATATCTGTAAAATTCCCAAATATTTACAAAGTAAATAAAACACTTGTAAATAACACATGAATCAAAGAATAAAACAAAATGAAATTATAAAGTATTTTGAACTGAAAGAAATAAAAATAAAACATATCAAAATTTGTGGGAGGCCGCTAAGGCAGTACTTAGAGGAAAATTTATGGCACTAAACATCTATATTAGAAAGATGACATGTCTGAATCAAATGGTCTCAGCCTCTACTTTATGAAGCTAGAAAAGAAAGAGCCAATAAACTGCAAAGTATACAGAAAAATTGAAATAATAAACATCAGAGCAGAAGACAATAAAATGAAAAACCAAAAATGATAAATAAAGAAACAAAAATTATTTCTTTGAGAAGATCAACAAAATTGATGAATCTCTAAGTAAAACTGATAAATCAGGCAGACTGATTAGAAAAAATGAGAGAGGAGGAGAAATGTTACCACTGCAGATTCTACAGATATTAAATCAATAATAAGGAAGTATTATAAACAACTTTATACCCATAAATTCAACAACTTAGATGAAAGGGACAATTTCCCTGAAAGACACAAACTACCCAAATCTCCCAACAAGAAATACGTAACCTGAATAGCACTATATCTAAGAAAAATATTGAATGTACAAATAAAAGTCTTCCCACAAAAGAACTCCTAGCCCGGTTGGCATCACTGGTAAATCATACCAAACATTTAATTAAAAATGATACAAAAATAACCCAAAATCTAAAAAATTGAAGAGGAAAAATATATTTCCTAAATCATTCTGAGACCCAAATTGTCCTAATATTCAAAACCAGATAGCATTACTAGAAAACTGAGACCAATATCTGTCATGAACATAGATGCAAAAATTATAAATAAAATTTTAGCAAAATGAATCCAACAATATGCAAAATGAATAATAAACATATGATAACTAAACAGGGTTTATTGCAAAATGGGTTTAATGTACAAAATTAATGTAATTAATCATTTAAAAATTAAGAAATATGAGACCAGATCAATAGAAGAAGAAAAATCATTTGATAATATCCATCTCTGATAAAACTCTCAACAGACTAGGAATAGAAAGTAACTTCCTCAATTTGATAAGGGACCTCTATAATAACCTACAGGTACTATGATACTTAATGGTGAATGTTTCCACCCTGAAATATAAACTAGACAAAGATGCTCTCTCTCACCATTTGTATTCAATATTGTACTGGTGGTGCGAACTCATGCAATATAACAGTAAAAAGAAATAAAACACATCCAGAATGGAAAGGAAGAAATAAAACTCTCCTAAGTTACAAATGCCATCAGTGTCTATGTAGGAAATTCTATGGAATATGCATAAAGGCAACAAGGGATAATAAATGAATTATCAAGTTTGAAGGATATCAAATCAATATAAAAACAACTGAATTTCCATATATCAGCAAGGAATAACTGAACACACTAACATTAACAGTAGTATTAGAAATATGAATACTTAGGGGGTAAATCTGACAAAAGAAGTAACCCTGTACATTGATTTGTAGGACACAGAAATTTGTTGAAAGAAATTTTAAAAGATCAAAAATGAATGGAGATATACACAAAGTTCCTGGGCCAGAAGATTCAATATTGTCATCTCAGTCCCAATTACATCCAAGTAGTCTTTCCTTAGAAAATGACAGACTGATTCCATAATTCATTTGTAAATGCATAAAATACAGAATAACCAAGCAGATTTGAACTAGAAGAAGAAATTTGGAGGACTAAAACTACCTAATTTCAAAACTTATTGTACATTTCTAGTAATAAAGTCATTGTCGTATTAGCATGAAGGTAGACAAATTAATGGAACATAAATAGGCACATATATATAGATATATATATGATAGATAATTAATTTTTGATAAATGTGCAAACACAATTCAGTGGATAAAGGATCATGTTTTCCAGAAATGATTCTGGAATAACTAGATATCCATATACCAAAAAAAAAAAAAAAGGAATTTCAATCCACACCTCTTACCATATATAAAAAACAACTCAACATGGATTACAGACCTAAATGTGAAAACTAAAATCATAAAACATCTAGAAGAAAACAGAAAATCTGTGTCACTTTGGATTGGGCAAATATCTCTTAGATATGAAAAAAGGATGATCATGTGATCGATAAAAGAGAAAAATGATAAAGTGTACATCTGATTTTTGAATTGTATTGTGAAGACCATGAGAAGACAGGCATAAACTGGGAGATATTTGCAACCCAATAAAAACCAGGAAAATATCTGAAGAGATAACTAGCCCCCCAAAGTTATATGTAGCATAAATAAGAACAATATGCTTAGCATCATTGGTCATTAGGGAAATGTAAGTTAAAGCCAGAATGAGATATCACCACACAACAAATCCAGAGGCTTCTGATATACTTGACAAAGACTTTAAGACAACTGTTTTTGAATTGAAATATATTTGAAGTATAACATTGTGCACATTTAAGGTGTACAACATGTTAATTTGATGCATTTATATATTGTAATATGATTGCCATTGTAGCAATAATTAACACTGCTATTATATTACATATTTACCATTTTCTAGTGATTTGAATAATTAAATTCTATTCTCTTAGCAAGTTTGACAATTACACTCAGTGACCTAAAGGAGAATACAAATAGACAATGAAATGAAATCAGAAAAATTATATATGAACAAAATGAGAACACTTTAAAAGAGATAGGAATTATAAGAAGAAACAAATACTGGAGCTGCAAAATATAAGAACTGAATTGAAAAATTCACTAGAGAGTTGAACAGGTAGAAGAGGGAGTAAACTTGAAGGTAAGTCAATTGAAATTATCAAGTCTAATGGACAAAAAGAAAAAAAAGAATTAAGAAAAGAGAACAGATCCTGAGGGATTTATGGAGACCATAAGTTGACCAATATAAGCCCTGTGCACATCTCAGAAGAAAAAAAGCAAGAGGAGTGAAAGAAGTAGATTATTTGAAGAAATGATGGCAGAATACTTCCAAAGTTTGAGGAAAGACATGAATCTACAAGTACAATATAATCAAATTGTCAAGAAACAGGATTTTGAAAGCAAGAAGAGAAAAATTACTCATCACATAAAGGGAACCTCAATAAAATTATAAACAGATTTTTCATGAGAAAACTTGAAGCCCAGGAGGAAGTAGGATGGTATATTTAAAGTCTTTAAAGAACAAAAACCTGTCAACCAAGAATACTATATTCAGGAAAACTGTCCTTCAAAAATGAAGAATTAAGACATTCCAAGAGAAACAAAAGCGGAGGGAGTTTATTACCACAAGAACTGCCCTCTGTGAAATGATAAAGGGATTCTAATTTGATAGGAAAGGACATTAGATAATAACTCAAAGTCATATGAAAACATAAAATTATCCAGAAAAGGTAAATATATGAATGAATATAAAATCCTATATAACTGACAATTTTCACAACTACACTTTTAATTCTTTTATAGTATTTAAAAGACAAAAGTATAAAACTATAAATCTATGTTTATGGGTCCACAATAAAGATATAATTTGTAACATCAATAACAAAAAGTGGCTGAGGGTGAGCAGTGTTGGAATAGATTTTTGCATGTGGTTGAAGTTAAGTTGGTATCAGTTCAAAATTGATTGTTATAATTTTAGGATATTTTATGTAACCTCCATGTTAACCACAAAGAAAATATCTGTAGAATATACACAAAAGGAAATTAAAGGTAATCAAAATGTGTCATTGCAAAAAATTAACTAAACACAAATGAAAGCAGTAAGGGAGGAAACAAAAACGATATAAGACACAGAAAAAAACTAACAAAATGGCAATACTAAGTGCTTTCTGAGGAGTAATTATATTAAATGTAAATAAATTAAACTCCCAATCAAATGACATAGAATTAGAGATTTCTGTTTCCAGTTCTATATGTAAGAAGTTTGGAAATTGCCACTATGTCCTAACAACAAATAAAAATTTAAACTCTTCTTGGATCCATAAGAGAAGGGAGGACACAGGGCAAACCACTGCCTGCAAGATTGGAGAAACAGATAGATACACGGAGTCGTGGTTTACCAGAGCAGAGACTCACAAGCAGAAACTGCCATGGGAACCAGTGCTGAGGTGGGAAATGTAATTGGTGAATTTCTGGAGGCTCAGTGAAAACAAACGTGAGAGTCAAAAACTCTAGGAGGACCCAGTCATAGCGGGACTCCCCAACAATATTGTGAGATTTATTTTCAAGAGCTCGACCAGGTTCCAACAGTAAATATTAAAGAAATATCCCATTGTGATTCCAGCAGGGGGAAGAAAAGGAAACATTGTGAAATACACAGGAGCACTCTGCTCTTAACAAGGCATGCCCTCAGGAAAAACTAGAGCCTAACTTGCTGGGTATTATCAGAGTCAAACTAACCTGGGGGAGAGAAATACTCAACTCCAGATGGCTCTAGCCTTCCATGTGGGAGAAGGAAAAAACAGCTCCAGTCTACTCTAGCCATCCTGCCCTTCCTAATGGGGGGAGAAAATTGTGAGAAACACTTGTGAAGTTCACATTCTGGAAGCATAGGCTCACTAATAGACTGAGACCTAATCAAAAGGCTATAGAAAGCTTCTACCCAGTAGATGCTAGCAGCATATACTATGGCAATGATAAATATCTCTAGACATTACCAAATGTTCCCTGTGAACAAAGTTTCCCCACTTTGAGAAACAGTGCTTAAACATGTTAATCATATCCATCGACAGAGGAATGGATAAAGAAGATGTGGTACATATATACAATGGAATATTACTCGTCCATAAAAAGGAACGAAATTGGGTCATTTGTAGAGACACAGATGGACCTAGACAGTGTCATACAGAGTGAAGTAATTCAGAAAGAGAAAAGCAAGTATCGTATAATAACGCATATATGTGGAATCTAGAAAAATGATAAAGATGCAAAGCAGATATACAGACACAAACATAGAGAACAAATGTATGGATACCAAGGGGGAAAGGGGTGGGGTGAGAGGAATTGGGAGGCTGGGATTGACACATATACATTATTGATACTCTGTATAAAATGGACAACTGATGGGAACATGCTGTATAGCACAGGGAACTCACCTAGTGCACTGTGGTAAACTAAGGGGGAGGGAAGTCCAAAAGGGAGGGGATATCTGTATGTGTATGGCTGATACATTTTGTTGTGCAGTGGAGGCTAACAACATTGTAAAGCAACCATACTCCAATAAAAATTAATTTAAAAAACTAAGTCATGGAGATGTAATGTACAGCTTGGTGACTATAGTTAATAACACTGTATTGTATATTTGAAAGTTGCTAAGAGAGTAGATCTTAAAAGTTCTCATCACAAGGAAAATATCTATAACCATGTGGGGCATTAGATGTTTACTAGACTTACTGTGGTGATCATTTTGCAATATGTACAAATATAAAATCATTAAGTTGTACATCTGAAAGTAATATAATGTTATAAATCAATTATATCTCAATTAAAAAGATTTAAGACTGGATTAATAAAACAAAAAATAAGAGACAAACTTTAAATAAAGATCACGGAGAAAGAAAAAGACAGAAACAAAAATATATTCATCATAGTTGTTTTAAATTTCTTTTCTGATCATTCTAACAGCCATGTCATATCTGAGTCTGTTTCAGATGATTTCTCTGTCTCTTTAATCTGCGTTTTTTCATGCTTTTTGTTATGCCACAATTTTTGTTGTTGAAAGAGGAACATGTATAGAATAGTAGATACTGAGATAAATTTTTTATACTTCAAGATTAGCATGCTTTTCCTTCTGCTGGGCCTTTAATGTGGACGTTTGTGTTGATCTAGTCAGGAGTTGGACTAGGTTTGAAATTTGCTTAGTTGCTATGGTTACCAGAGTTGGAATTTGTTGCTATGGTTATCAGAGTCGGATTTTGCTGTTGCTAAGAGCACCAGAGATTTCAGAATCCTCTAGTGATACCTTGTTTTTGTCTCTCTTCTTGGCTTTAGATCTTTTTGTTTTATTTTGCTCCTCATAATCTGTCTCTTGCGATTCTTCCAGCTGTACTCCACTATAATGTTTACTCAAGGTTTGTTAACCTGGTGAGAAGAAGGTGGGTAAAGGGGCCATTCTCTGATATTCTTTATAAGTCTCAGTTTTAGGCAAGTATTTTGAACCTGGGTTTTGAGTTATGTTATTCACAGGTACCCCTATCCCTTCTCCAAATGTAGAAGCCTCTAGGGAGACAAATACGGGTGCAATTTTGGTGGTGGTCTCCATTCCCCTCACTCAATGTGGAATGGGTTTCCACTAGTGCATTACCCTGAAGATAAAGTATTTGCTCTGTAATGCAGATGGAGGGGAGGAGGATGTTGGTCTAGGTTGATTTTGGCAGAAGCTGTTGCTTTTTTTCCCTCCAGCCAGAAACATGGGAGAGTTTTCTTAGGATCCTCTTCCGTCTTATCTGTGGGGTTTCTGGGAGAAAAAAGGCCTGCAAAGGGGTGAGAACCCACTTATGCTTGAGGTCCCCCAGGGGCTTCATGCTCACAGGCTAATTCACAATTAGCCTTTAGCAGTTGGCCAAATATTTCTAGTTTAATCTTATAGCTTATATGGCATTCAGTGACATCTATTCTAGGTATGTAATTATCTAGTTGTGTTTTTCTCAGGTCAGTAGTCTGCCCTTTTTATTTTTTTTTAAATTTTAATTTGTATTTATTTATTTATTTTTGGCTGTGTTGGGTCTTTGTTACTGTGCGTGGGTGGGCTTTCTCTAGTTGCAGCAAGTGGGGGCTACTCTTCGTTGTGGTGTGCAGGCCCCTCATTGCAGTGGCTTCTCTTACAGAGCAGGGGCTCTAGGCTTGCAGGCTTCAGTAGTCATGGCTCACCAGCTCTAGAGCGCAGGCTCAGTAATTGTGGTGTATGGGCTTAGTTGCTCTGTGGCATGTGGGATCCTCCCGGACCAGGGATTGAACCCATGTCCCCTGGGTTATCCCCTTTAGTCCAGGGATAATTATTCCCCACTATTGAGACAAGACCCTTCTGTGTACTTCACCTACTATCCCAGGACTTATAAGGTTTTCCCACTAGATGATTGGAAGAGGCCCTATTTCTGAGTGAGTGCTCTTCCCTTAGATTTTATCATGTGGTTCTTTTTCCTGCTTTTAGGTACTTTCTTCACATGCAAGCCTTGATCAGCACTCTACTGCATACTTGAGTGGAACTCTCTGTTGCTCTCTATTATTCTCTCTGTGCACATAGCTGCCTTGTCTTCTTTACTTTGTCCTGCAAACTCTATTTACCTTAGGTTTCCCCTGACTCTCGGCTTCATTTCTTCAACTCTGTGAGTCCCTAAGGCACACCTGGATTTCCCATTACTACACTGAGACTTGGAAACTCTCAAGGAAATAAGCTGAGACAATTATAAAGATCAATTTTTTTCCTTCATGATTCTCAGGTATCACTGTATTTCACTGCATGATTTTTTAAATGATAGTTTCATATATTTTGTCTGTTTTTAAAAAGTTGTTTCAGGAAGGAAAGTAAATCTGGTCACTAGTACTCCACTTTGGCCAGAAACATAAGTCTCATAGATGAGTTTTTTGTGTATATTAGAAGAGGTGTATATTAAAAACCATTATAGACAGCTGGATCTGCCCCCAGTAGCAGCATTAGAAGAGCCCATGGGGTCAATACATCCAACCCAGTCTGCCCCCAGAAGCAGTGCCAGAAGAACAGGAAGAGGGTACAACCCATTTATTGGTCAGTAGAAGTAAGACAATCTACCTGTGGCAGTGAAAACCATACCTTTCTCCAACTATGTCCACTGGCAGTAATGGACGAATATTCTTGAATCAGCAGCAACAGAGCAACCAGGAAAGCCAGCTAACTAATGTGTCAAGCACATCAGCAGTGGACAGGTCCCTCTGTTATCACCAAGGTTGTCAATAGGCTGGGTGTCTCCCAACCCTCCATCCAGTGTGACAGAGGACCACCCAGACCCAGCAGCTCCTGATCTTCAGTGAAGTGGCAGAATAGAATCAAAGCCAAATGTCTCCCAGAGTTTCACATAATAGCAGAAGACAACCTCGTCCACTGAATCCTGGTTCTCTGTCCAGTGGTAGAGGTGCATCAGGTAGATGGTCTCCTGAACCTCTGCTTACCCAGATCCTGTGACTCTTGATCCTCCAGTCAGTGGAAGAAAGTTGTATAGATAGGTGCTTCCATTACCTGGTGCTACTAGTAGAGATAGAGTGGGGAGCTCACTCACATTGAGTGGCTGAAAAAATGTCCAACGAAAGTGCTTTCTGTCCAGTGGGTTGGTATCCTCTATTCCTCCCCTAATAGCACCAGTGGCCCAGAGGAAAACAGTTTCATACTCACAGGTGGCACTAGCACGGATACAGCAGAGATAAAGCAGAACCAGAAGAATGAAGTAGACTACAATATCATTGCAAAGGCTCAGAAAACTACAGCCCACAAAAGAAGGCCAGAACTATATACGAAACCACCTGAAGCTAGGTGAGAGGCATGGAACAGATTTTTCTCACAGTACTCGGAAGAAACCAACCCTGGCAGTACCTTAATTTTGGTTATCTAGACAACAGAACTCTGAGACAATCAATTTCTGTTTAAGCCACCCAATTTGTGGTTCTTTATTATGGCAGCCCTAGAAAACTAAGTAACAACTTGAATGAGAAAAGATAATCAACTCATGTCAATAGCAATATCAATCAGATATTGGAATGATCTGAGAAGGATTTTTATAGACAGATTTATTGAGATATAATTCACATAACATACAATTCACCCATTTAAAGTAGGCAGTTCAGTGTTCTTTAGTATATCCATAGGGTTGTGCAACCATAAGCACAATCTAATTTTATTTAAAAAATTTTTTAACATCTTGATTGGAGTATAATTGCTTTACAATGGTGTGTTAGTTTCTGCTTTATAACAACACAATCTAATTTTAGAAAATTACACATCCCTAAAAGAAACCTATATCTATGAGAAGTCAACCATCATCCCCATTCAAGCCCCAGACATAAGAAACCAGGAATCAATTTTCTGTCTTTATAAATTTGCCTATTATGGACGGTTCATATAAATGAAATTATATAATATATCACACTTTGTAATTGGTTTATTTCACTTAGCATGCTTACAAGCGTCATTCATATTGTAGTGTGTATTAGTATTTTATTTCTTTTATTGATGAATAATATTCCATTGCAAGGATATGCTAATATTTTTGATCTATTCATCAGTTAGTGGATATTTGTGTTGTTTCCACTTTTGTACTATGCTGCTATGTGACAAGTTTTGTTTAAATGTATCCTTCCATTACTTTTCAGTGTATATATAAGAGTGGAATTGGTGGATCACACAGTAACTTTATATTTCACTTTTTGATAAACTTCCAAAATATTTCCTGTAGTGGCTGCATACATTTGCATTTACACCAGCAATATATGAGGTTCCAACTGTTCTGAACAAGGTTTTTAAAGCAGTCATCATAAAAAAGTTTCAATAATAAATTACAAATTTTCTTGAAACAAATAAAAAATTAGAAAGTATCATATAAAAATAGAAGTTATAACAAAGGACCAACTGTACATTCTGGAATTGATGAATAGAATAAACAAAAGAAAAATTTGCTGATTGGCTTGATAGTAGAATGGCAATGATAGAAGATAGAATCAGTAAACCTAAGGACAGAGCAATAGAATTACTCAATCTGATAAACAGAGAAAGTTGACTGAAAAAAAAAAGAACAAGTCCTCATTGCTCTGTGAGACATTAACAAAAGTTCGAACATGTATATCATCAAAGTCTCAGATGAGGGGGGGGGGAAGTGGGTAAGTCTGAAAAAGCATTCAAAAAAATTTCCAAATAAGGCAACCTACAGACTAAAATGGCTAAGTGAACCCTCAAAAGATATAAATAAAAAGAAACCCATGGAATGACACATCATAAACTTCTGAAAAATAAATACCAAGAGAAAACATCTTAAAAGCGGGTAGAGAGAAACTACGCATTACCTAGAGGAGAAAAAAATGAGTAACAGTGAATTTCTGTTGAGTCCAGAAGGAAGTGGCACATCTTGCAAGTGCTGAAAGAAAATTATTGCCAACCATGAATTGTGTAGCTGGTAAAGCTATTCTTCCAGAATTAAGAAGAAATTATGACATTCTTGTATGGAGGGAAACAGAGAATTCGCCATTAGCTGACCTATCCTTAAATAATAACTAAATTATTGTTCTTAAGCAAAAGAAAATAACAAAAGGAGAAAAAGTAGACCATCAGAAAAGTAAGAAGAACAGCAAAATGGGTAAAAATAGAGTAAGCATAAGAGCCTGTTCTTCTCCTTGTGAATTTCTTAAATCATATTTGAGGGTTGAAGCAAAAATTAAAATAATGTTATGGGGATCAATGAACATAGAGGAAATATATGAGACAATTAAACTTTTTAAATGGAGAGAACAGAAGGATCTAAATGGAAGAAAACTTTCAATACATCACTCAAAGTGGTTAAACACAGATAATAGTAGGCTGTGATAAATTATGTATATATATTTTAAATCTTAGAAAAGCCACTGAAAATTATACAAAATGATGTCCATTCAAGGACACTATAAAATACAATTGAATCATTTAAATATTCCAATAACCCAAAGCAATGAAAGAAAATAGAAGGAGAGTGAGAAAAAAAGAAACAGAAATAAATGATAAAATGGCAGACCTAACACAAAATAGTCAATAATTACATTAAATATAAATACATAGTGTGAGACCTTCAAGATGGCAGAGGAGTAAGATGTGGAGATCACATTCCTCCCCACAAATACATCTACATGTGGAACAGCTCCTACAGAACACCTATTGAATGCTGGCAGAAGACCTCAAACCTCCCAAAAGGCAAGAAACTCCCCACGTACCTGGATAGGGGAAACGAAAAAAGAAAAAACAGAGACAAAGAATAGGGATGGGACCTGCACCTCTGGGAGGGAGCTGTGAAGGAGGAAAGGTTTCCACACGTGAGGAAGCCCCTTCACTGACGGAGATGGGGGGTGGTCAGCAGGGAAGCTTCAGAGCCACGGAGTGGAGAGCAGCAACGGGAGTGGAGAGTAGCAACTGGGGTGAAGAGGGCAAAGTGGAAAGATTCCCGCACAGAGGATCAGTGCCGACCAACACTCACCAGCCTGAGAGGCTTGTTTACTCACGTGCTGGGGCTGGTGGGGGCTAGGAGCTGAGGCTCAGGCTTCGGAGGTCAGACTCCAGAGATAGGACTGGGGTTGGCTGCGTGAACACAGCCTGAAAGGGGTTAGTGAGCCACAGATAGCTGGGAAGGAGTCCGAGAAAGTGTCTGGAACTTCCTAAGAGGTAAGAGAAAATTGTTTAGGGGTACGTGAGGAGAGGGGATTTAGAGCACTGCCTAAATGAGCTCCAGAGAAGGGCACAAACTGCAGTGATCAGCGCAGACACCAGAGACTGGCATGAAATGCTAAGGCTGTTGTTGCAGCCACCAAGAAGCCTGCGTGAAAGCACAGGTCACTATCCACACCTACCTTCCTGAAAGCCTATGCAGCCCACCACTGCCAGGGTTCCAGGATCCAGGGACAACTTTCCCAGGAGAACACATGGTGCTCCTCAGGCTGTTGCGACATCACACTGGCCTCTGCCTCTGCAGGCTTGCCCCACATTGTGTACCCCTCTCTCTCCCTGGCCTGAGTGAGCCAGAGCCCCTGAATCAGCTGCTACTTTAACCCCGTCCTGTCTGGGCAGAGAACAGATGGCCTCAGGCGACCTACACAAAAAGGTGGGGCCAAATCCAAAGCTGAACCCCAGGAGCTGTGTGAACAAAGAAGAGAAACTGAAATTTCTCCCAGCAGCCTCAGGAGCAGCGGATTAAATCTCCACAATCAACTTGATGTACCCTGCATCTGTGGAACACCTGAATAGAAAACAAATTATCCCAAAATTGAGGTGGTGGACTTTGGGAGCAATGTAGACTTGGGGTTTTCTTTCTGCATCTAATTTGTTTCTGGCTAACGTTTACCTTAGATTAGTACTTAGAGCTTATTATCATTGGTATATTTGTTTATTGATTTGGTTGCTCTCTTCCTTTTATATATATCTATATTTTTTTCCTTTTTGACTTTTTGTAAGTGTGTATGTGTATGCTTCTTTGTGTGATTTTGTCTGTATAGCTTTACTCTTACCATTTGTCTGAGGGTTCAGTCTGTCCGTTTTCTTTTTTTTTAGTATAGTTTATAGTGCTTGTTATCATTGGTGGATTTGTTTATTGGTTTGGCTAATCTTTATTTCTTTTTTTATTACTTTCAATTTTTTTAAATTTTTAATAATTTCTTTTTATTTTAAATATTTATTTTATTTTTCTTTCTTTTTTTTTTTTTTTGCTCTTTTTTCCCCCTCCCTTTTATTCTGAGCCATGTGGCTGAGAGGGTCTTGGTGCTCCAGCCAGGTGTCAGGCCTGAGCCTCTTAGGTGGCAGAGTGGAGTTCAGAACGTTGGTCCACCAGACACCTCCTGGCCCCACGTAATATCAAATGGTGAAAACTCTCCCAGAGATCTCCATCTCAATGCTAAGACCAAGCTCCACACAACGAACAGCAAGCTACAATGCTAGACACTCCATGCCAAACACCTAGCAAGAGAGAAACACAACAAAAACCGTTAGCAGAGAGGATGCCTAAAATCGTAATAAGGTCATAGACACACAGAAAAACACTACCAGATGTGGTCCAGCCCACCAGAAAGACAAGATCCAGCCTCATTCACCAGAACACAGGAATCAGTCCCTTCTACCAGGAAACCTATGCAACCCACTGAACCAACCTTACCCATTGGGGGCAGACACCAAAAACAATGGAAATTACAAACCTACAGCCTGTGAAAAGGTGACCACAAATGCAGTAAGTTAAGCAAAAAGAGAAGACAGAGGAATACACAGCAAATGAAGGAGCAAAGTAAAAACCTACCAGACCAAACAAATGAAGAAGAAATAGGCAGTCTACCTGAAAAAGAATTCAGAGTAATGAGAGTAAAGATAATACAAAATCTTGGAAACAGAAGAGAGAAAATACAAGAAAAGTTTAACAAGGACATAGAAGAATTAAAGAGCAAACAAACACTGATGAACAACACAATAAATGAAATTAAAATTTCTCTAGAAGGGAACAATAGCAGAAAAACTGAGACAGAAGAACAGATAAGTGAACTGGAAGACAAAAGAGTGGAAATGACTTCCACAAGGCTGAATAAAGAAAAAAGAATGAAAAGAATTGAGGACAGTCTCAGAGACTTCTGGGACAACATTAAACACAGCAACATTCAAATTAGAGGGGTCCCAGAAGAAGAAGAGAAAAAGAAAGGGACTGAGAAAATATTTGAAGAGATTATAGTTGATAATTTCCCTAATATGGGAAAGGAAATAGACAATTAATTCCAGGAAGCATAGAGAGTCCCATACAGGATAAGTCCGAGGATAAACATACCAAGATGCATATTAAACAAACTATCAAAAATTGGTGTTTGGAGGGGAAGATGCTGGAAGAGTAAGATGCGGAGATCACCTTCCTCCCCACAGATACACCAGGAATACATCTATATGTGGAACAATTCCTACAGAACACCTACTGAACGCTGGCATTAGACCTCAGACCTCCCAAAAGGCAAGAAACTCCCC
>NW_020175399.1:76579-90031 GCF_003031525.2 Neophocaena asiaeorientalis asiaeorientalis | reverse complement strand
TTTTTTTTTTTTTTTGCTCTTTTTTCCCCCTCCCTTTTATTCTGAGCCATGTGGCTGAGAGGGTCTTGGTGCTCCAGCCAGGTGTCAGGCCTGAGCCTCTTAGGTGGCAGAGTGGAGTTCAGAACGTTGGTCCACCAGACACCTCCTGGCCCCACGTAATATCAAATGGTGAAAACTCTCCCAGAGATCTCCATCTCAATGCTAAGACCAAGCTCCACACAACGAACAGCAAGCTACAATGCTAGACACTCCATGCCAAACACCTAGCAAGAGAGAAACACAACAAAAACCGTTAGCAGAGAGGATGCCTAAAATCGTAATAAGGTCATAGACACACAGAAAAACACTACCAGATGTGGTCCAGCCCACCAGAAAGACAAGATCCAGCCTCATTCACCAGAACACAGGAATCAGTCCCTTCTACCAGGAAACCTATGCAACCCACTGAACCAACCTTACCCATTGGGGGCAGACACCAAAAACAATGGAAATTACAAACCTACAGCCTGTGAAAAGGTGACCACAAATGCAGTAAGTTAAGCAAAAAGAGAAGACAGAGGAATACACAGCAAATGAAGGAGCAAAGTAAAAACCTACCAGACCAAACAAATGAAGAAGAAATAGGCAGTCTACCTGAAAAAGAATTCAGAGTAATGAGAGTAAAGATAATACAAAATCTTGGAAACAGAAGAGAGAAAATACAAGAAAAGTTTAACAAGGACATAGAAGAATTAAAGAGCAAACAAACACTGATGAACAACACAATAAATGAAATTAAAATTTCTCTAGAAGGGAACAATAGCAGAAAAACTGAGACAGAAGAACAGATAAGTGAACTGGAAGACAAAAGAGTGGAAATGACTTCCACAAGGCTGAATAAAGAAAAAAGAATGAAAAGAATTGAGGACAGTCTCAGAGACTTCTGGGACAACATTAAACACAGCAACATTCAAATTAGAGGGGTCCCAGAAGAAGAAGAGAAAAAGAAAGGGACTGAGAAAATATTTGAAGAGATTATAGTTGATAATTTCCCTAATATGGGAAAGGAAATAGACAATTAATTCCAGGAAGCATAGAGAGTCCCATACAGGATAAGTCCGAGGATAAACATACCAAGATGCATATTAAACAAACTATCAAAAATTGGTGTTTGGAGGGGAAGATGCTGGAAGAGTAAGATGCGGAGATCACCTTCCTCCCCACAGATACACCAGGAATACATCTATATGTGGAACAATTCCTACAGAACACCTACTGAACGCTGGCATTAGACCTCAGACCTCCCAAAAGGCAAGAAACTCCCCTCGTACCTGGGTACGGCAAAAGAAAAAAGAATAAACAGAGACAAAAGAATAGGGATGGGACCTGCACCAGTGGGAGGGAGCTGTGAAGGAGGAAAGGTTTCCACACATGAGGAAGCCCCTTCACTGACGGAGATGGGGGGTGGTCAGCAGGGAAGCTTCGGAGCCACGGAGTGGAGAGCAGCAACGGGGGTGAAGAGGGCAAAGTGGAGAGGTTCCTGCACAGAGGATCAGTGCCAAACAGCACTTACCAGCCTGAAAGGTTTGCCTGCTCACCCACTGAGGAGGGCGGGGCTGGGAGCTGAGGCTCAGGCTTTGTTTGGAGCGCAGGGTGAGGACTGGGATTGGTGGCGTGAACACAGCCTGCAGGGGGCTAGTGCGCGACGGCTAGCCAGGAGGGAGTCCGGGTAAAGTCTGGACCAGCCGAAGAGGCAAGAGGCATTTTCTTGCCTCTTTGTTTCCTGGTGCGCAAGGAGAGGGGATTAAGAGCGCTGCTTAAAGGAGCTCCAGAGATGGGCGTGAGCCGCGGCTAAAAGCGTGGACCACAGAGACGGGCATGAGATGCTAAGGCTGCTGCTGCCACCACCAAGAAGCCTGTGTGCGAGCACAGGTCACTATCCACACAACCCTTCCGGGGAGCCTGTGCACCCTGCCACTAACAGGGTCCCAGGATCCAGGGACAGCTTCCCCGGGAGAACGCACGGCGCGCCTCAGGCTGGTGCAATGTCACGCCGGCCTCTGCCGCCGCCGCAGGCTTGCCCCGCACTCCATGCCCCTCCCTCCCCCACGGCCTGAGTGAGCCAGAGTCCTCGAAGCAGCTGCTTCTTTAACCCCGTCCAGTCTGAGTGAAGAACAGACACCCTCCGGCTACCTACACACAGATGCATTTATTCTTTATTTATTTATTTATTTATTTCCTTCCTTCTTTCTTTCTACTTCTACTAATTCTTTCTTTCTAATTTTCTCCCTTTTATTTTGAGCTGTGGGGATGAAAGGCTCTTGGTGCTACAGCCAAAAGTCAGTGCTGTGTCTCTGAGGTGGGAGACCCAACTTCAGGACACTGGTCCAGAAGAGAATTCCCAGTTCCACATAATATCAAATGGCAAAAATCTCCCAGAGATCTCCATCACAACACTAGCACCCACCTCTCCAATAAAGATGTAAAAAAAAAACTATCAAAAATTAAATACAAAGGAAAAGTATTAAAAGCAGCAAGGGAAAGGGAATAAATAATATACAAGGGAATCCCCATAAGGTTAGCAGCTGATTTCTAAGCAGAAACACTGCAAGCCAGAAGGGACTGGTAGGACATATTTAAAGTGATGAAAGGGAAAAACCTACAACCAAGATTACTCTACCAAGCAATGATCCTATTCAGATTCGATGGAGAAATTAAAACTTTTACAGAGAAGAAAACATAAGAGAATTCAGCACCACCAAACCACCTTTACAACAAATGGTAAAGGAACTTCTCTAGGCAGGAAAACAAGAGAAGGATAAGACCTACAATAACAAAACGATTAAGAAAATGGTAACAGGAACACACATATCGATAATTACCTTAAATGTAAATGGACTAAATGCTCCCACAAAAAGAAACAGATTGGCTGAATAGATACAAAAACAAGACCCATATATATGCTGTCTACAAGATACCCACTTCATACTGAAGGAAACATACAGACTGAAAGTGAGGGGATGGAAAAAGATATTCCATGCAAGTGGAAATCAAAAGAAAGCTGGAGTAGCAATTCTCATATCAGACAAAAGACTTTAAAACTAAGACTATTACAAGAGACAAAGAAGGACACTATATAATGATCAAGGGATCAATCCAAGAAGAAGATATATCAGTTGTAAATATTTATGAACCCAACATAGGAGCACCTCAAAAAATAAGGCAAATGCTAACAGCCATAAAAGGGGAAATCAACAGTAACACAATCATAGTAGGGGACTTTAATACCCCACTTTCACCAACGGACAGATCATCCAAAAGGAAAATAAATAAAGAAACACAAGCTTTAAATGATACATTAAACAAGATGGACTCTATTGATATTTAAAGGACATTCCATGCAAAAACAACAGAATACACTTTCTTCTCAAGTGCTCATGGAACATTCTCCAGGATAGGTCATATCTTGGGTCACAAATCAAGCCTTGGTAAATTTAGCAATATTGAAACTGTATTAACTATCTTTTCTGACCACAACGCTATGAGACTAGGTATCAATTACAGGAAAAAAACTGTAAAAAATGCAAGCACATGGAGGCTAAATAAAACACTACTAAATAACAAAGAGATAACTGAAGAAATCAAAGAGGAAATTTAAAAATACCTAGAAACAAATGACAATGAAAATACGATGACCCAAAACCTACAGGATGCAGCAAAAGCAGTTCTAAGAGGAAAGTTTATAGCAATACAATCTTACCTTAAGAAGCAAGAAACATCTCAAATGAACAACCTAAGTTTACACCTAAAGCAATTAGAGAAAGAAGAACAAAAAAACCCCAAGTTAGCAAAAGGAAAGAAATCATAAAAATCAGATCAGAAATAAATGAAAAAAGAAATGAAGAAAATGATAGCAAAGATCAATAAAACTAAAACTTGTTGTTTGAGTTGATAAACAAAATTGATAAACTATTAGCCAGATGCATCAAGAAAAAAAGGGAGAAAACTCAAGTCAGTAGAATTAGAAATGAAAAAACAGAAGTAACAACAGACACTGTAGAAATACAAATGATCATGAGAGATTACTATAAGCAACTATATGCCCAAAAAATGGACAACCTGGAAGAATCAGACAAATTCTTAGAAAGGCACAACCTGCCGAGACTGAACCAGGAAGAAATAGAAAATATGAACACATCAATCACTAGCACTGAAATTGAAACTGTGATTAAAATTCTTCCAAAAACAAAAGCTCAGGACCAGATGGCTTCACAGGCGAATTCTATCAAATATGAAGAGAACAGCTATCACCTAACCTCCTCAAATTCTTCCAAAATATGGCAGAGGTTGGAACACTCCCAAACTCATTGTACGAGGCCACCATCACCTTGATACCAAAACCAGAAAAAGACGTCACAAAGAAAGAAAACTACAGGCCAATATCACTGATGAACATAGATGAAAAAATCCTCAACAACATACTAGCAAACAGAATCCAACAGCACATTAAAAGGATCATGCACCGTAATCAAGTTGGGTTTATTCCAGGAATGCAAGGATTCTTCAATATACACAAATCAATCAACGTGATACACCATATTAACAAACTGAAGGAGAAAAACCATATGATCACCTAAATTGATGCAGAGAAAGCTTTTGCCAAAATTGAACACACATTTATGATAAAAACCCTCCAGAAAGTAGGCATAGAGGGAACTTTCCTCAACATAATAAAGGCCATATATGACGAACCCACAGTCAACATCATCCTCAATGGTGAAAAACTGAAACCATTTCCACTAAGATCAGGAACAAGACAAGGTTGCCCACTCTTACCACTATAATTCAACATTGTTTTGGAAGTTTTAGTGACAGCAATCGGAGAAGAAAAAGAAATAAAAGGAATCCTAATCGGAAAAAAAGAAGTAAAGTTGTCACTGTTTGCAGATGACATGATACTCTTCATAGAGAATCCTAAAGATGCTACCAGAAAACTACTAGAGCTAATCAATGAATTTGGTAAAGTAGCAGGACACCAAATTAATGCACAGAAATCCCTGGCATTCCTATACACTAATGATGAAAAATCTGAGTGGGAGGGAGGGAGATGCAAGAGGGAAGAGATATGGGAGCATATGTATATGTATAACTGACTCACTTTGTTATAAAGCAGAAGCTAACACACCATTGTAAAGCAATTATACCCCAATAAAGATGTTTAAAAAAAGAGAAAACACTCTCATTTACCATTGTAAGAAAAAGAATAACATATGTAGGAAAAACCTACCTAAGGAGACAAAACACCTGTATATAGAAAATTATAAGGCACTGATGAAAGAAATTAAAGATGATACAAATATATAGATGGAGTGATATACCATGTTCTTGTGATAGAAGTGTCAACATTGTGAAAATGACTATACTCCCAAAGCAATCTACAGATTCAATGTGATCCCTATCAAACTACCACTAGTATTTTTCACAGAACTAGAACAAAATTTCACAATTTGAATGGAAACACAAAAGACCACGAATAACCAAAGCAATCTTGAGAATGAAAAACGGAGCTGGAGGAATCAGGCTCCCTGCATTCTGAGTATACTACAAAGCTACAGCAATGAAGACAGTATGATAGTGACATAGAAATAGAAATATATATCAATGGAACAGGATACAAAACCCAGAGATAAACCCACACACATATGGTCACCTTATTTTTGATGAAGGTGGCAAGAATATACAGTGGAGAAAAGACAGCCTCTTCAATAAGTGGTACTGAGAAAACTGGACAGCTACATGTAGAAGAATAAAATTAGAGCACTCCCTAACACCATACACAAAAATAAACTCAAAATGGATTAAAGACCTGAATGTAAGGCCAGACACTATCAAACTCTTAGAGGAAAACATCGGCAGAACACTCTATGACATAAATCACAGCAAGATCCTTTTTGACCCACCTCCTACAGAAATCGAAAATATAAAAATAAACAAAGGGGACCTAATGAAACTTCAAAGCTTTTGCACAGCAAAGGAAACCAAAAACAAGATGAAAAAACAACATTAATTATGGGAGAAAAATATTTTCAAATGATGCAACTGACAAATGATTAATCTCTAGAATATACAAGCAGCTCATGCAGCTCAATATCAAAGAAGCAAACAACCCAATCCAAAAATGGGCAGAAATCCTAAATAGACATTTCTCCGAAGAAAGTATACAGACTGCCAACAAACACATGAAAGAATGCTCAACATCATTAATCATTAGAGAAATGCAATTCAAAACTATAATGAGATATCATCTCACACCAGTCAGAAAGGCCATCATCAAAAAATCTACCAACAATAAATGCTGGAGAAGGTTTGGAGAAAAGGGAACCCTCTTGCACTGTTGGTGGGAATGTAAATTGTTTGATACAGCCACTATGGAGAACAGTATGGAGGTTCCTTAAAAAATTAAAAATAGAACTACCATATGATGCAGCAATCCCACTACTGGGCATATAGCCTGAGCAAACCATAATTCAAAAAGAGTCATGTATCACAATGTTCATTGCAACTCTATTTACAATAGCCAGGACATGGAAGCAACCTAAGTGTCTATCGACAGATGAATGGATAAAGAAGATGTGGCACATATATACAATGGAATATTACTCAGCCATAAAAAGAAATGAAATTGAATTATTTGTAGTGAGGTGGATAGACCTAGACTCTGTCATACAGAGTGAAGTAAGTCAGAAAGAGAAAAACAAATACCGTATGCTAACACATTTTTATGGAATCTAAAAGACAAACAAACACAATGGTCATGAAGAACCTAGGGGCAAGACGGTAATAAAGATGCAGACGTATTAGAGAATGGACTTGAGGATATGGTGAGGGGGAAGGGTAAGCTGGGACAAAGTGAGAGAGCAGCATGGACATATATACAATACCAAATGTAAAAGAGAGAGCTAGTGGGATGCAGCCACATAGCACAGGGAGATTAGCTCGGTGTTTGTGACCACCTACAAGGGTGGGATAGGGAGGGTGCGAGGAAGGGAGACGCAAGAGGGATGAGATATGGGGATATATGTATATGTATACCTGATTCACTTTGTTATAAAGCAGAAGCTAACACACCATTGTAAAGCAATTATACTCCAATAAAATGTTTTTAAAAATAAATAAAATAAAACCAACATCCTTGAAAAAAAAAAGAAAATAAACAAATGGGACCTATTTAAACTTAAAAGCTTTTGCACAGCAAAGGAAACCATAAACAAAATGAAAAGACAATCTAATAAACAGGAGAAAATATTTGCAAATGATATGACCAATAAATAATTAATACCCAAAATATCAATATATAAACAGTTCATGCAACTCAATATAAAAATCAAACAAACAACCTAATTTAAAAATGGGCAGAAACCTGAATAAACATTTTTCAAAAGAGGACATATAGATGACCAGCTGGCACATGAAAAGATGCTCGACATCAGTAATCATCAGCGAAATGCAAATCAAAATTAATGATACAGCACCTTACCTCTCAAAATGGCTATTATCAGAAAGAACACAATAACAAATGTTGGCGAGGATGTAGAGAAAAGGGAACCCTCATACACCATTGGTGGGAATGTAAATTGGTGTACTCACTATGGAAAACATTCTGGATATTCCTTAGAAATTTAAAAATAGAACTACCATATGATTCAGAAATTCCACTCTTGGGTATGTATTCAAAGACAATGAAAACACTAATTTGAAAAGATACATGCACCCAAATGTCGATAGCAGCATTATTTACAATAGCTAAGACATGGAAGCCACCAAAGTGTCTATCAACAGATGAATGTATTAAGAAGATGTGGTATATATATACAATGGAATAATAACCAGAAGAAAGAATGAAATTTTACCATTTGCAAAAATATGAGTAGACGTAGAGGGTATTATGCTTAGTGAAATAAGTCAGGCAGAGAAAGACACTGTGTGATATCATTTATATGTAGAATCTAAAAAATAAAAGAAACTAGTAAAAATAACAAAAAAGAAATAGACTCACAGGTATAGAGAACAAACTAGTGGTTACCAGTGGGAAGAGGGAATGGGGAGGGGCAATATAGGGATAGGGGATTAAGAGGTAGAAACAGTTATATGTAAAATAAGCTACAAAGATATATTGTACAATACAGGGAATACAGCCAATATTTTATAATAACTATAAATGGAATATAATTTTTTAAAGTTAGACTTTAATAGGCATTTCTCCAAAGAAGATATGCAAATCGTTGGTAAGCATATGAAAAGGTACTCAATATCATTATTCATTAGGGAAATGCAAATCAAAATCACAATTTGATACCACTTAATACTTACTAGGATGTCTATAATAAGAAAAAACAAGCAAGCGTTGGCAAGGATGTGGAGAATTTGGGACACTCACACATTGCTGTTGAGCATGTAAAATGGTGCAGGTGCTGTGTAAGACAGTGTGGTGGTTATTCAAAAAGTTAAGCCATGTGCCCAAACAATTCTGCTCTTAGGTATATATACTCAAGAATAAAAAGACAGACACAAACATATATTTGTATGTCAATTATCATTGCAGGATTATTCACAATATTCAAAAGGTGGAAACAAGAAAAGTGTCCATCAACAGATGACTGGATAAACAAATTGTGGCACATACATTCAATGGAATATGTATATATATATATATATATATACTCAACCACAAAAAGGAACGAGGTTCAGGTACATGCTACAACATGGTTTAACTTTGGAATATAACTTTTAAAAATTGTGAATCACTCTATTGTACACCTCTGACTTACATAATATTGTACATCAACTATGCTTCAATTAAAAATGGTTAAAATGATAAATTTTGTGTCATGTGTATTTACCACAATAAAAATATTGTTTTAAACCTTCAGTGGCACCAATAAGAGAATGCACCATCTAAAAAATAATAATATTTTTATATTGATTACATGTTGCAATCATAATATTTTGGATATATTCGGCTAAATAAAATGTGTTATTAAATTTTTTTAAATAAAATAAAATAAATTAAATTAAATTCACATGGAAAGGCACGGGCCCTAGAATAGCTAAAACCAACTGATTGGGAAAGTGATGTACAGATACCTATCAAAACTGAAAATAAAAACGCTTTTCAACCCATAAATCCTACATTTGGAAACATCATATAAAAGTACCACTAAAAAAAATATATATATATTCATATTCATATGCATATGAATGTTTATTTCTGTGCTGTTTATAGTGGTAAGGTTTGTAAATAACCTACCAATTGAGAATTGAATCAATTGTATAGTATCCTTACTCTAGACCATTATGAAAATATTTAAGCATAATTTTTTAGGATGGGGAGGAAGGAGTCATATCCATAGCACAAGAAGAGATGTCAGCCTTTAATAGAAAGAGGGACATGTCATCTATTATAAAAGGAAGGCATATGGGTAAAGATGTCAGTAAGTTAATAGCTTTGGTGGATGAAGGCAATGGACTTTCCATCTAACTGTGAATATTTTCTAAGCGACAGGTGAATCACAGTCATGAGTTTGCTGTGAGAAAGGGGAAGGGATGAAATAGTGGAGGTTTGAGGTAGGAGAATAATTTTGGCAATAGGAAAGAAACAGTAGGGTAGCATATTAACCTTACTGGGCAATGTTATCTTCCCATCTGAGATTTTGAGTTCTTGAATATAAATGAGACCAATCAGTAGGGATGTGTACACTTTTTCAGGCACAATACTAATGTTTGAGAAATTGTGAGTTTATTATGCTATAAATGTGTGCATGCACCTGTTTGTATCTATTTATATCTTTACCTATATTTCTCTTACACATTAAAATCAATGTATGACCACCAACTAAAATCATCTCAAGGACCACCATGCATTTCAAATGGAGAAACATTGCCTTAGAAAAGCTCCTATCATGCACAAATATCATCTCCTCTTTGAAGTATTGTCAGACACCCAGAGACATGGTTAAGAACTCCTTCTTCTATGTCTCAACAGCATCTTGCACTTAACCTTATTCAGTTCTGTAAAGACATGGACTGTGTCTTTAAAATATGCATTCCCATGACCTTACAGGATGGGGAACCTGGAACATAGTGGAGCCCCGCTGACTGACTGCTGGGACAGAGCCAAGTGCTCATCAAGGTTTTGAAAACTGAATTCTAAAAACTTAGCCTCCTCTATAACATCCAGCAAACACCTATCTGCCTCCACCTGAGAGACAGGTGGGCAGCATTTGTCCTTAGGAAAAATTGTTCCCGAGATCATTGTGGACATGAAATCCTTTGCTGAAGGGATCAGAGAGATATGATTCTCACCAGGAATACAACAGTCATGTAATCTACCTAAACTCTAAATGTAGGAAGGCTTCATTCAGTGTTATGTCTTAAAGCCCTTGTTTCTTCCCTTATTCTACACTTTGCCCCTGAGTGATCTTTCCTAGCTTGATGGTTTTAAATGCAATCTCTAGCCCATACATCTCCATATTCACAGGCCCCAAAGCTTACTTGACCCTGCTGTTTGAATTAATAATAAGCCACTTAAAATATGACATGGTCAAAATAGAACTCTTGATTTCCTCCAAGCAAACTTGTTCCTTTCCCAGTCTTCACGATCCTTGTAACTTCATCCCTATGTACCAAATTGCTTAAGCCAAAACCTTAAAATTTACTCTGAATTTTTCCCAAATTTTCTTGTTCCTCCACATATAATACATCAACCAAATCTTAATTCATCCTAATACATGTTGAGAATCTAAAAAATTTCCTCCTTCTCATACCATAATTCAAGTCCAAGCCATCATTATCACTAACTGGCATTATTCCAATAGCCAACAGTCTCTCTGGACCTACTTTTGCTCCTTCCTACTATCCATTCACCAGAGAGCATCCAAAATAATCTCTTAAAAACATTTTATGTCCCTACTACCCAAAGCCAACTATAGATTCAATACAATCTGCATCAAGATACCAATGGCATTCTTCACAGAAATAGTAAAAGCAAACCAAAAATTTATATGGAACTTCAAAAGAGTCTGAATAAACAAAGCAATCATAAAGAAAAAGAAGAAAGCTGGACGTATCACACTTCCTGATTTCAAACTTTATTACAAAGCTGTAGTAATAAAAACAGTATGACACTGGCATAAAAGTAGACACATGGACCAGTGGAACACAATACAGAACCCAGAATTAAAGCCCCACATATATGGTCAACTAATATTTGACAATGGCACCAAGAACACCCAATAGAGAAAGAATAGCCTCTTCAACAAATGGTGTTGTGAAAACTGGGTAAATATATGCAGAACAAGAAAATTCAACCCTTATATTATATCGCTCACAAAAGTTAACTCAAAATGGATTAAATACTTAAACATAAGACCTGGTACCATAAAACTCCTTGAAGAAAATTCAGGGAAGAATTTCCTTGGCTTTGGTTTTGGCAATAATTTTTTGGATATGGCACCAAATCAAACAATAAAAGCAAAAATAAACAAATGGGACTACACCAAATTTAAAAGACTCTGTACAGCAAAAGAAACAATTTAAAAAATTAAAAGACAACATACAGAATGTGAGAAAATTTTTGCAAACCATGTATCAGATAAGGGGTTGATATCCAAAGTATATAAAGAACTCATATAGCTCAGTAACAGTAACAACGAAAAACCCAGTCCGATTTTTAAAAATGGGCAGAGGAACTAAATAGACATTTTCCCAAAGAAGACACCAAATAACCAAGAGGCACATGAAAAAATGCTCAATATCACTAATCATCAGGGAAATGCAAATCAAAACCACAATGATATATTACTTTACACTTGTTAAAATGGCTATCCTGAAGCATACAGGTGATAACAAGTATTGGTGAGAATGGGGAGAAAAGGGAACACTTGTACACTATTGGTGGGAATGTAAATTAGTTCAACAACTGTGAAAAACAATAAGGAGTTTCCTCAAAAAATTAAGAATATGGGCTTCCCTGGTGGCACAGTGGTTGAGAGTCTGCCTGCCGATGCTGGGGACACGGGTTCGTGCCCCGGTCTGGGAAGATCCCACATACCGCGGAGCGGCTGAGCCTGCGCGTCCGGAGCCTGTGCTCCGCAACAGTGAGAGGCCCGCATACCGCGAAAAAAAAAAAAAAAAATTAAGAATAGTACTGCTAAATAAATCCAGCTGTTCCACTTCTGGATATTTATCTAAAGAATATGAAAACCCTAATTCAAAAAGATATATGCACTCCTATGCTCATCTCAGTATTATTTACAATAGCCAAGAAATGGGAATACCATAAGAGTCCATAAATGGATGAATGGTTAAAGATGTGAGATACACACACACACACACACACACACACACACACACAGAAACTTAGGTACACACACACTGGAATACTACTATTCAGCCATAAAAAGGAATGAAATCCTACCATTTGCCATAACATAGGTGGACCTGGAGGATATTATGCTAAGTGAAGTAAGTCAGATAGAGAAAGACAAATACCATATAATTTCACTCATATGTGGAATCTAAAAAAATGAAGAAAACCAATGAAAAAACAAAATAAAACTAAAACAAACTCATAGATACAGAGAACAACGTAGTGGTTACCAGAGGAGAAGGGGGTTGGGGGTTGGGCAAAATGGGTGAAGGGGGTCAACTGTACAGGCCAACTTAATAACAATAATCAGGTCTTGTTATTTGACTCTGAATAAAAATACTATTGTTTAAAAAATAAATCGGGTGATCATTACTATTTTAGATATAAAGGAATGCATATTATTAAAAAATTGGGGTACAGTTGCCACAATGTTGTATCTATACATCACTATCCAGGAATGAGATTTTTTCCTTTTAATTTTTTAAATTGAAGTACAGTTGACATACAACATTATATTAGTTTCAGTTGTACAACATAGTGATTCAACATTTATATACATTATAAATTGAGCACCACAATAATTCTAGTTACCATCTGTCACCACACAAAATTATTATAATATTATTGACTATAATCCCCATGCTATACATTACATCCCTGTAACTTACTTATTTTATAACTGGAAGTTTGTATCTCTTAATCCCTTTCACCTATTTCACTCAATCCCCATCCCCCTTCCCCTCTGGTGAACACCAGTTTGTCAGGAATGAGATTTTACATATGTGATTATATTATTCCTTTGAGTACTAACACTTTTTTTAATGCTATGTATTTTCTGGGTTAATAATTCTGTAATATATATTTATTTGTTTTCATAAGCAGAAGTTAACTTTTCTTGATAAAGCTAAGTCTTTAAAAATTATAATATGCAGTGAAAATTTTGAGGACAATTAGTACACTGAGGATTTCTTGTCCTTGCACTGAGTGCTCTAACACAGCTATAGTATTTACGTTCTAATTTCAGTTTTGAATAGTGTTTCTATCTC
>NW_020175399.1:1914-76018 GCF_003031525.2 Neophocaena asiaeorientalis asiaeorientalis | reverse complement strand
ACTCTACCATCTCCCATTTTCTTAACTTTCTGCCTTTAATGTCCATTGGCCTTTAACATCCACTGGGAAAACAAATGACAACTCTTATTTGAAAAGCAGTTTTTAAAAAAAGCTAAATATGAGTGAAGAAAAAAAAACGCAAAATGAAAAAAAACACTAGAATGCCTACAGATAAGAATATAGAGTAATAGGAACTCTCATACACTACTAGTGGAAGTGTAAATTGGAGTAAAAATTTCAAAAACTCTCTGGAAAAAGCTATGTAAACTGAAATCACACACACTTATAATACAGGAATTCCATGAATAGATTTATTTCCAACGTAAACGAACCTGTGAGCAGAAAGACAGGTACGAGAAGGTCCATAGCAGCATTTTTGGTAAGAACTCCAAACTGGAAAAAAGGTAATGTCCACCAGAAGTCGACAGGATAAGTTGTACTACATTCATTCAATGTTAAAGTATATAATAATGAAAATGAGCAAATACTGCTATATACAACAAAGATAATTAACAAGACATAGTGGATTTTTATTGGAAAAAAGAGAGCTACAAATGAGTACATATTGTATAATTCCATTGATATTGTACAAAACTCAGAAACCATCAAAACTAATCTGTGATGCTAGAAGTCAGAATAGGGACTTCCTCTTGGGACAAATATGAGGGGAGAGATGGGATGGGTGCCATAGTAGGTTCTGAGATGCTGGTAATGTTCTGTTTCCTGACTGGCATGATGGTCATAAGGTGTGTTAAATCTGTCATAATTTATCAAGTCTACATTCATGATTTGTGTACTTTGTCTATGTTATCTCAGTAAAAGCACTCAAAGTTAAAATATTTTATTAAAATTATGCTGAAGATAAACAGTTGTATGGAAAGATATTCACAGGTTTTTAAAATGCAAAAAGAAGGTCAGAAACTATCAAAAGAAGTTCAGAATGGAGAGTATGATCCCATCTTTTTACTTTCATACTTAGGGTGGAAAACATGTCATATGTCACAGCCACAGGCACAGCTCCTTCGTTTTTCATTTAGCAATAACTAGAACAGTTTGGACACTGGTAAAGTAGAAATGGCTGAGACCAGAAGTGTAGTTCAATGTGGCTATGGAACAGATTTCATGGAAGGATGTACAGGGGGGATAAAGATGAAGATGGAGAGCCAGGTAGGGACCAATTTGCGAAGAATTTGAATGCTGTAGAATGGGATCAGCATGTCATTTCAGAGGTAAGATATTGTCATTCAATGCTATTTTTATCTATTAGATGCAGGGGTAGTAGAAAATTCAACTTACAAAAACATGTGAACTGGATTTCAGGGGGAAATTGCATTTGTTTTCTTTAATGACTGCAGAATTTAAAATCCTCTCTGAATCTGCCCTTGGGAAGCACCTGTCTAGACAAGGAGCATGGAGTGCTTCTGGCGAAGAGGAAAGACCAGGGTGAGGGATCCCATCAGGTCTGATCTCAATTACTCCTTTGTAGCAGCTCAAAAGATGCTGCTGCTTTCCACAAGATTCTCCTAAGATACGATCAGCACAGAAACTGAACATTTCTACCTGTAGAACATGCACATTCACTTGTATAAAAATCGATCTTTTTACTCCAGTTTGGCCAAATCCATGGTCCTGAACTGCCTGCTTCGCTACTTTAAGAAAGCATCTGGAATGTAGAAAATGTCAGAAGTTAAGTGTCTGGACCCTCATGTGAAGGCAATGCCCTCTGAGGGAATTCTAGGGCACAGGATAACTGAATGTAACAGTATTCATTACCATCAAGAATTTAAGGAAGGATTTCAATTGTGGAGAAAAATGTAAATTTTTCTCCTTCTCAATGTTCCACTGCATACCCTGATGGTTGAGAGCTAGGATTTAGCCCAATTACTTTGGTAGCACTCCCAGAAAATAAAGCAGCTGACTCCTTTTCCTTGCTGAAGCATTTGAATTATGCCTCCCCAAACACAAGACGAACTACTTAAATAATCAGGTCCTATTCTGGTGGTGTTGTTCTCACGTTATGGAGCCCCAACCAGTCCTCACATACTGCTAAATGAAGAAACAGGAAATCCAATCATTCCTGTCGTCATTTTCATCCGCATCTCCCTCCCAACCTAGTGCACTTTGGCTCTAGCCACCCTGGGTGTCCAGCTGTTATGCAAACTTATTTTGTACTTTCAAACCTCTGAGCCTTTTCTGATGCTGATCCCTCAGCCTAGAATGCCCTTATAAATCCTTCCCATCCTATTCATCACTTAGAGCTCAATTCTTCCTTGAGGCATGTGCCCCCAATCCAAGACACCCCAGACTAAGCTGTAATTCATTGCTTGTTCCTTCTGTGTTTGTACCATATGTTAACTGTCCCTCCATCAGAGCATATATTTTCAACTACTTTAATTAAGAGTATCTTAAATAAACAGGGCTAATCATTTGTGAAGGGCAGATGGTATGAGAGAAAGTACTTATGCTTGAGATTCTGACAGACCTGGATTCAAATCCTGGTCTCTTCTACTTGTTGCCTGACTTTGGACAGGTAAATTCACCTCTATGACTCAATTCCCTCATCTGTAAAATGTGGACCATTAAGAGTAGTACCTCATAGCTAAGATTAAGTGATTTAATATGAGATAAGTGAAAATACCAGAAATAGTGTCCGGTACATAGTAAGTGCTCCATTATTATTACCATTGTTTGAACCTACCCCAAAATGTAAGCTCTACACAGAAAGGGATAATCATTGTTTGTCCTCTGGTGTACCTCTAGTACCCAATACTGTGCCTAGCATGTGACACATACTCAAGAAATGTATGTTGAATGAGTGGATGAATTAATGAATCCGTGAAATAATTCTCATCCTTAGCATCCTCCTCCTCTCCAAATCCTCTACTGCCTATTAGCTTTATACCTCACAGAAAACCTTTGTGGTGCATCACTGAACATTCCCCAACCCTTACCCTCTTTGCTTTACCTTTGTTTGTTACCCCCTTTCATGAATTCTTTTCTCTGACAAGTTTGACTCTAGCAACAACCACTTCAACTAGCCTCTCGGGCCAGGCAGAAGTAGGGGGCCCGGAGTCGGGTACTGGGAGCGGGGCGTGGCCACCACGTTGCAGAACGCAACTGCGCCTGCGTAGGCTGCGGCAAAGCCTAGCTCTCCGAGGGTTGCGTTTATTGCTGGCTGGTGTTTGTGTAGGAGGATCGCTCCTCTCACCAGCTCTCACTTCTGATCCGCGCAGCTCCTGGGTCTCTGGCTTCAGCTTTGTGCTGAGCCGCCGACACACCTACCATCCTCTCTCCGACGGATCGCTGACCTCCCCATTCCTGTTCCTGTCTCCTGGAACCATGTCTCTGGTAAGCCAGAATGCATGCCACCGCAACGCAGAGACCACTGTAGATTACAGCGACTTCCATGGTGAGATGCAGGCTACTAATGCCTCCGGGTCCCCCACCTCCATGCTAGTTCCTGATGCTCCCCAGGGCCTTCAGGCGCCAATCGATTCTCAGGGTGCTAGCGCTTCCCAGGCTGCGCAGGACCCGAACGACTTCGAGGTGCTGATAGATGAGCAGTCCCGACGTTTGGGGGCGCTCAGGGTCCACGACCCTCTAGAGGACAGGTCGATTGCTTTGGTGAATTTCATGCGAATGAAAAGCCAAATCGAGGGGTCTATTCAGCAGACAGAGATGCTAGAGTTCCTCAGAGAATACTCAGATCAGTTTCCTGAGATCCTCAGACGAGCCTCAGCCCATCTGGACCAGGTCTTTGGGTTGAACCTGAGGGTTCTTGATCCCCAGGCTGACACCTACAACCTAATCAGCAAACGGGGTCTCCAGACCACTGATCGGATAGCAGAATCCCTGGACATGCCAAAGGCAGGTCTCCTGGCCTTGGTCCTAGGCCACATTCTCCTGAATGGTAACCGAGCAAGAGAGGCCTCCATTTGGGATCTGTTGCTAAAGGTTGATGTGTTAGATGAGCCCCAGGGGATCAACATCCCCTTTGGGAGCACAAGGAACCTCCTAACTACTGACTTTTTGGATATGCGGTTCTTGGAGTACTGGCCAGTGTATGGCACTAATCCCCTCGAATTTGAGTTCTTGTGGGGCTCTAGAGCCCACAAGGAAATCACAAAGATGGAAGCCCTGAAGTTTGTGGCAGAGGCCCATGATGAAGAACCCTGGAGCTGGCCAGAAGAATATAATAAAGCCCTGGAAGCTGACAAGGCCAAAGAAAGAAGCCAGGCTGCTGGCTTGGAGTTCTGGTCAGAGGACACTATGAATGATAAGGCAAATGATTTGGTCCAGTTGGCCATTAATGTCACAGAGGAGTTGCTGCCTATACATCAGGATGAGCTGTTGGCTCACACTGGCAAAGAATTTGAGGACGTGTTCCCAAATATCCTCAGTCGAGCTACTCTAATCCTTGATCTGTTCTATGGGTTCTCTCTGATTGAGGTTGATACCAGTGAGCACATTTACCTCCTTGTCCAGCAACCAGAATCAGAAGAAGAGCAAATGATGCTAGAGAGCCTGGGGAGACCCACTCAAGAATATTTGATGCCAATCCTGGGTTTGATCTTCCTGATGGGCAACCGTGTCAAAGAGGCCAGTGTCTGGAATTTGCTTCGGAGATTTGGTGTGGATGTAGGGAGAAAGCATGCCATCACCTGCAAACTTATGAGACAGCGCTACTTGGAATGCAGGCCACTGTCCTATTCTAATCCAGTTGAATATGAGCTTCTGTGGGGTCCTCGAGCTCACCTTGAAACCACCAAAATGAAAGCCTTGGAGTACATGGCCAGGCTCTACAGAAAGCAACCACAGGACTGGCCAGAGCAATATAGGGAGGCTGTTGAAGATGAGGAGGCCAGAGCCAGGTCTGAGGCAACTGCTATGTTCTTCTTTGGCCCCATGTGAAGTCTGGGGGAAGTATGTCACTTCAGTTGGGTGGCATCAATTAAAGGGGTCCTGGGGAAATGGGCACTGGGGCCCCAAATCAGAAGCTGGGCAGGGTTGGGGTGAAAAGTACACATTGTGCTTGCTATTTGTGTTCTATTTCTAATAGTATTTCCTTCCTTTTAATATACCCTTGAATTAGATTCATGATCAGTGTTTATAAATGAAATTGCTCATTTGCCATTCCTGTCTTGTTTCAATATAAAAGTTCATATAGCTGCATAAAGTGTAGTGGTAATATTTACATCTTTCTATGATGTGGAAGAGAATATACAGTTGTTCTTTAACCGTTTGAAATAATCAGTAAAATGGTCTGGTACAGGAGTTAAGTAACAACAGTAATAACATACCCACAACAAAAACAAACACAAAATCACTCATCTGTTGATGTTCTCCCATCGTGTCTATGGTTTTATTATTTTTTTAATATTGGCATTTACCTGTATTTGCTTTGTGATTCCAGAGTGTAGTGAAAAATAAAAGTATAATGAATTAGGCTCCATGCTTAAGCACTCTTTTATTCAACAGACATTTATTAAGTACCTGCCATGCTCTAAGCACAGTGTTTATGCTGGGAATATAAGGGTGAGGAAGGCCCAGCTGAGCCCCAGAGATTGAGGGAGAGGGGCTGTGGAAGTAAACCAACAATTATTTCTGTGGCAAGTCATATAATAGGGGTAAGCTCAGAGAGCTATGAGAGTTTACAGGAGTAACTCCCAACTAAACTTTGGGTTCTGGGAGGGGACGGTGAAGGGGCAGGGGTGTCAAGCAAAGGGTGAGTGTGGGAGTGGTCAGGGGTGGTGGCAGGGGAGGATGAGGTGGTATGGAGAGCTGGGACAAGTTAACCTTTAGTGACTTCTATTGTAAGACCTGAGGTTGGGGAGAGGGAGGGAGGGAGGACTAGTCCGTGGGGTCAGGGGCAGTATGTAAAACAGCTTCGCGGGATTTAGTGTAGCTCAGAAAGACAGTGTTGAGTTCAAGAGAAGTGTGGGAGAGATAAACCTGTGGCAGCAATAACAAAGGTCCATATCCTCAGAGAGTGGGTCTTAGGAATCAACAATGGTTCTCCTGAAGCCAGCTGGTCTTGGATCTCGTGTCAGACGGAACAATCCACCCGGAGGAACTCTGAATGGCTACCTCTGCCTGCGCTGTTTATTTCTGCACTCAAGCCGTTAAGGTGAGTGTTAGCATTTTGGTTCTCTTCATTCAGATGCCGGATCTCGCAGCTTCTAACCCTGCTCAGGGCTCTCTCCAAGCCTTCCCTAGAGAACAGGCAGCTAACAATTTCTGTAAGGAAGCCTTGGCTCAGTGGTGGATGTTATACATAAAGTCACCTATAACGCGAGGTGGCGGGGGTAGAAGGGGGCTACCTATCAGTGGTGTAGGTTTTATGCTTCCTCACCTCCTGGCACCCACAAGCTTTCTGCCCTTTCATCCGTTTAATCACTAGGGGTTACCCTCAACTGCCACCTCCTATAAGATGGGAGAGAGGACTTTCCTCACATTTTCGTCAGCCTCAGGAAGAGAACGACATAACCGTCTCGCTGTGGGGAGGGGACAGAAAGACGGGAGATACACCCTTTTGGCCCCCAAGTCCAGCAGCCGTGCAGAAGCCAAATTAGAGCTGCTTGCTTGGGGAAGCCACTGCGCAGGCGCACTCCGAAGTTGCCCGGGAGATATAGGCCCCACTAGTCTCTGAGATCTTCTCTATCTTCGCATTCCGAGGAAAACTGAATGCTAAGGGCGGGATTTCCGGTGACAAGGAAATGAGTAACTGGAGAGAAAGGGGTTTTGGAAAATAGGATGGGGGTGGAGTTGAGAGGCAGGAGAATATCCAACTTGAAATCTGGAACCTTGAAATAGGGTACTGCCTCCATGCTAAACTGAGAGCCTCTCATTCTTCAGCCTCCTTGGACCTTTAATCTGTACATGCTTGTGGGGCGGAGGGGAAAGGGGCAAGCTGATTAAAGTGCCAAGTTTTTCTTGCTCTGATTTTTTTTTGGTGGGGGGGATTGGTAGACTCCTGGATCTTCAGGCACATCAGTTCTTCTGGGGGCACCAGTTGAGAGAAACTTGCCAAGGGGAAGGTGTAGCATATGGACCAACAATAATGTAAAGCTGCCAACTTTTTTAGTACTAAATATGTGCCAAGCACTATGCTGGATTCTTCACTTTCTTTAGCTCCAATCGCTTCACCAGTTCTCCAAAAAGCGTTTTAATAGTCCCATTTGACACTATAGGAAACTGAGGCTTAAGTAATGTGCCCAAGGTCACACAGCCATTCAATGACAGCTGGGATTAGAGTTTAAGTCTGCTTTTGGCTACAATTCACCCTGTTTACAGTGCATAGCATCACAGGCCCCCTTCAGCCTTTGCTGTGTTCTCACTCGAATTTGTTGACTCTCAAAAAATATAAGGAAGGGCTGTATGCCAGGCTGGGAGGGGCAAGATGACAGCCCTCCAAAAGAGGATGAAAGTGAGGCTGGAATTTCTCCAGGCTCTCCCTTGTTCCATTACTCGGGCTCCCTGAGAGCTATGTAGGTGTGAAATGTGCATTTCTGTCCAATCTCCCTGCTCTGTCCTAAGAATCTTCCCCACTTTGCTCTCTTCTGCAAGCTTCCAGCCTTATATGCTGGCTTTTACTCAGGGAGAGTCAAATATCACTATTTTTGTTTTTTGTAATCCTGAAAGAACAATGACCTGACAGAGCTCTTGCCTTGCCCAGGGGAGCTCTTGCTTTGCCCAGCTCAGGATGCAAAAACAGAAGTGGGAAATAGACTTTGTGTCATACATGCCACATGTAATTTCCCAGAAGTAACAAAGGTGAAGCTTGTATACCTATGGTAAGGGGAAGGGTGTAGTTATCTTAGTGGCTACAGCCATTCCTTTGAAGGTCATGCGAGGCCTGCATACTCTCCTTTATTCACGTACCAAATTAGAATTAGCATCCCTTAGGAGAAACACTTAGGGGTGGAAATGAGTGTATGGCAAGCAAGACTTACAAAGGATGTTGTATGTATTACTCCGAAGTACAATCTCCATTAAGCCTTTAGAACACCGAACAAAATACCCTTCTTATCTATGTGAATTAGTTTGTAAAATGGTACAGTCTGAGTTCATTTGCAGATTCTTTGGGCTATTGATACCCACCAAGTAATGAAGTTTTGGCCAAGGTGGGGCTTGCCGACTGGGTGTTGGTTAGATATGTATTGTATATGCATCATCCTGTATATACAATGCTATCCAGAGTCCCCTTTGATCTATGATTAGGATCATTGCTGGAGAAAAAAACATTGAAAATACATTCATGTTCAGTTGCTGAGGCCCAGGAGCGCCCTCTTTTGGAGAGGATGGATGGTTAGAGAAGCCTTTTCCTGCCCTTCTCTTCATCAGTTTCTGTATACTAGTTGTCACAAATAAGCAATACAATCCAAGGAAAAGCTGAGCTGGACTGACAAATGTGGACTTCAAGCCAATTCTCCCAGCCACAGGATTGCTGCCCCTAAACCCTCTGGTACCAACAATCTAGGGCAGCCTGTAAGTACCCTTCAGGTTCAGACAAGGACCCTACAGTCTCCTCCTCCCTTCCTAAGGGTATCTCCATACCGTGAGATTTCTCACTCAACAGGCTTTCTCTTCCCCTTCCATGAATACTCAAAAATGTCTTAAGGAATTGTCTGCAGGCAGGGTTTGAGGCTAGTTGCAAAGAAAGCTGTAAAAGAATTACCAGAGTAGGCCCTCCTCCCTGAGACATTTTTGTTCTAGTCCTTGTACGAACACACTAAGCATAAGGAGGGGACAGTATATCAGAATGGCTATGAACTCTGGATCTGGACAATGCTGGCTCTGTCACTTCCTAACTGTGTGAACTTGGGCAAGTTACTCAACATCTCTTTCTAGACCTCTCAAAGCTGTTTTCAAGAAATTGATAGAAAAGCCCAGGGTCACACATTTATTATTTGATAATGTCAGAACTATAACCCAGGCCAATTGTATCTTAGTCTATTGATATTTCCAACCTACACCACTGCTTTTAAGACTGCTACTTGTCAGCACCTTGGTAGCTGAGTTCAAATGGTTACTGGGTTCTTAGACTTACTAGTGTTTGTTTTCTTTAGTAAATATTTTAGGTAAATATTAGCCCCAGGTAGTTATGAATTACTGAGGTTTAGCTGCATTGGTAATATATTCTTTATATTCTTTGCAGACACCTATCCACAAGACACTTTTTTAGGAGCTCATGTGTGGCCTCTTTAAGTAGTCCTCAGTGACCTACAGATAATCACTTGCTCTATATACCACTCCAGGAGTCCCAAACAAACAGTGAGGATGACTTCTCTTAAAAGGAGGCAGGGTTAGGAAGGGATTTGGGATCTGAAGCCCATGGTCTGAGTAGCCTATCTCAAATTGCCTTTCTCCTGAAAGCACTTGGTTTGGCATGGGCTGGCCAGGGTAGAGCATCTGTCCTCTGAGTGTCTACTTCCCTTGAAATATAGAGGAGAAGGAGGATGTAGAAAGGACACAAGAATGATCATTGCTTCTGAAGCTGCCCTCTGTTTTGAAGCCTCAACCACACCTCAGAGAAGCTTCCCTGGTGGTGAGGGCTGCAGGGTATAAGGTGCCCTAGAATGGCCCCAGCCTGGATTGCTCTCCTTCTGCAAGACAAAGAGTAATGCTGTCCTAGAAGAAGATGTTCATTATTCCAGACAGTGAGGGAGACCACCCTGAGATCCAGCTATGAAGGCCAGGTGTGGAGAGATGGGTGCACACATCACTGCTCTCCTTTCTCTGGATTGGGGGCAGGGTCAGGGAGAGTATAAGGCCTAGGAGGGAGGAAGTAAGGAGAGGGAGCTTTGGCAAAACCGTTAACCATTTATATAATATCTCCTCACACAAATATGGCCATGAACATCCTCAAAGTTCCTAACAGGGACATACTGAGTGAAGAGAAGTTGATCACCAGCTCTGACAGGGAATAAACTGGCCCCTGAGGTCAATGGCAACCCTACTGACCCGACCAACAAGGAGCCAGACCCAGTTCAGCCCAATCCTCAGGTAGTTCCACCTAAGACTGTCTTGGTCCCTGAGACTCACCTACACTGGAGGAGCCCCCTGGATGTCAGGCTTGTCCAAAAGTCACCTACCCGGTTCAGTTCAACCAGCAATTGCTGAATACCTGGTATATGCTGGCCTTGTTATATTAGATACTGAGACACAGGGATGATTCAGATAAGGCCCCTACCTTGTCTGTGTTCTAACTCTCTATTCACCTTTGAGTCTGATCAACTATATGATCAGTTTATTAAGATTTTTATTTCAATGTGTACCTTTTTCATTTCTAGAATTTCTAATTGTTTCTTTTTCAAATATACCTTATTTAAAAAAATACTCTGTTCTTTTCTTAGATTCCAGTCGTCTTTTCAACTCTTTAAACATTTTAAGCAGTCTTATTCTTTTCCAGTTCTTTTCATATTTGTCTATTATTGCTTATTTCTTTAGTTGTAAATTCTGCATTTTGTTGGGTCTGCTCAGTATCTAATGGTGGTGAGTTTTTGTATGTGCGTTATAACTTGTATCTGTGTGTTAATCCTTAGCTGGCATTACCTTCTGAGAGACTCTCTAAGGCTGCCTCTGCTGCCAATCTCTCCCTCTTGGGGAGGAAGGATGGAGTTATGTGCTGTCTGGTGCAGCTGTTCTACCCCAGCCCTTCCAGCACAGATACAATGTGTTTCTGAGCTTGAAGGCTCTCTTGCGCTCTGCTGAAGAGAATACCTCCTGCCCCATGGAAGCCTTCTCCTCTATATATGTCTTTGAGATATTTATCCAAATCTCTGTTGCCTTTTATCACTCAGTGCTCTTATAGTTTAATCCTTTTATAAATCTTTAGTGTCATTTAATGGGATTTTGAAAAGAGGAAAAGAGGGATAAATCCTGCATCATGACCAGAACACAACTTCTATTTTAATAGGTAAAAGTTGAAGTCAATCTAAATTCTCACAGCAAATATTTTGGTTTTATTTGTTAATATAATTAGAGCCCCTCCTTTTAATGGAACAGTATAAAATATTTGGGAATGATGGAGTAGAGACTATTAAAGAAGCAAATTATGGTTAATATATATTGTTAAATACAAAATACAAGCTATGAAACAACGGAGTCAATATTATCTTGCAAAAATGTATGTGTAAATAATGGAAATATATTTCCTTTCAAACTGATGAATAGTGGTGTGGTAGACAAAATAACATTTCCTCAAAGAAACCACATTCTGATCCCTGAAACCTGTGAATATGTTACTTTACATGGCAAAAGGGACTTTTCAGATTGATTGAATTAAGGAAATTGAATTGGGGAGATTATCCTGGATTATCCAGATGGACCCAATGTTATCACAAGAGTCTTTATAAGAGAGTGTCAGGAGGATCCGAGTTAGTAGTAGGGGATGTGACAAATGAAGCAAGAGGTTGAAGTGATGTGAGGAGGGAATCCTGAGCCAAGAAATGCCGACAGCCTCTGGAAGCTGAAAAGACAGGGAAATGGATCCTCCCTTCAAAGCTTCAAGAGAGAACTAGCTGTACTGACATTTTGACTTTAGTGCAATGAGATTGATTTTGGACTTCTGACCTCCAAAATTGTAAAATAATAAATTTTTGTTGTTTTAAGCCACTAAATTTGTGATAATTTGCTACAGCAACAATAGGAAACTAATACAAATGCTTACTACAGGGCAGAGGAATTTAGATTTCTGTCTATTTTGCTTGAAAAGAAATTAACATTCAGATAAATAAGATAAATAAAATACAGTGTTTAAAGCAGCTGGATCTGTCCATAACAATGAGACTATGGTGCCAGCTTATGACTGTAAAAAATTAAAGTGTTGCAATACCCATGTAGAAGAATGCAGAAGGAAAAAAATGCAAGTAGTTACATGTCTCACAGAAGTTTAAAGTGATAGTGGGTAATGTAGGGCTACATTAAGTATTAACATAAAAATTTTAAGGAAATGCTTGTGTCCTGTACCCTGCAGTTTCATTTCTAAGAATGGATTTTGAGAAAACATTCTTGGATGTGAGCTTACATTTGGTTTGAAAGTATCATCCCAGGCTTAATTTAAATGAGGAAAAACACCAACTAAAACCCACTAAAAACACCAACTAAATCTTCAATAATATTTGATTGGTAAGGAAAATAAAGGTCTTTCTATGTAATGGAATGACATAAAGACATCAGAAATTATGATATTCAATAATGGTTAAAAGCAAGAAAGTTCGTTTAGGAAACAATATTAACAGTGTGACTCAATTTCTATGAAATAAAAAAGGACTATTTCTCCAGCCACATCATAATCTTATTTATCTTTAGTTAGTGCTTTTACAGCTGATTTCTATTTTTTAAAATATATTCTAATGTTTATTTTCTTAATTTTCCACACTGGAATTATATTTGTTCTAATGAATTGAAGAAAACACCAAAGGTGCATTGGCAGGCAGACTCTCAACCACTGCGCCACCAGGGAAACCCAACCTCTTTCTTTTTAAAAGTGGAAAAGAATTTAAATGTTCTAAATGAGGGTTTGGTTGAGGAGACAATCTTTTATGCTGTGAGTGGGAGCATACATATGAACAGCCCCTTTGTGGAGGGTCTTTTGGCAGCAAAATAACACTTTTGAAGGTTTTCTCAGGAAATAATCCTGCAGATAAACATAGATGTGGCTATATGGATTCCATAGTAATATTGATTTATCAGGCTAAAATATGAAATTATTTTAAAACCAAAAATTAGTTACAGAGGGCTTCCCTGGTGGCGCAGTGGTTGAGAGTCCGCCTGCCGATGCAGGGGACATGGGTTCGTGTCCCGGTCCGGGAAGATCCCACATGCCACAGAGCGGCTGGGCCCGTGAGCCATGGCCGCTGAGCCTGCACGTCCGGAGCCTGTGCTCCGCAACTGGAGAGGCCACAACAGTGAGAGGCCCACGTACCGCAAAAAAAAAAAAAAAAAAAATTAGTTACAGAAAATAAGATTTGTTAATTAAATTGAATTCTGTCATTGTACAGGAAGGAGCAGAAAAATATTTAAAGGCACATAAATGCTGAAGATTTCTCATTTTGTGATAAAAAGCAAATATTTTGTATGATTATATTTTTGTAAAAATAGGCATATATACATAAAATTTATGCAATGGAAATTAATGCTCTCAAACTTTGGTCACATCTCTATGTTGCATGGAATTCTGGTGATTTTTTAATCTTCTTATCCTGATTTATTATTTGCCTACAGCCAAGTACTGTCTCTTGTGTAATAACATTTTAAAGCCTGTACAAAACAATAAGAACCAAGTAGTTTTAATTAATTAAATGAGCACAGACCCAGTATAATTAAAGATACCCAATGGAGGCATTCACTTGGGCACTATATCATATTACCCATGGGACCCTATACTGGAGCAACTTCAATGAAAGCCATTTGGCAACATTTCATTCAAAGCTCTGAAATATACAGGTACTTTCAAAGTGCCACTTAATCTTGTGAAATCTTTGCCTCATAAGTAATTCTGGATATCAGCACAAATTTAAATACAATGATGTTCTGTTCACCACCACCTATTTAAATTGGGAACAATTTGAATCACCTTTACTCAACAATGATGGAGAGGGTTGAGAAAGTAGGAATCATTCATGGGAATTTAAGGTACTACAAGCATTGCAAATTATGCCATAGAAGAATTTTTTAACATCTTTATTGCAGTATAATTGCTTTACAATGGTGTGTTAGTTTCTGCTGTATAACAAAGTGAATCAGCTATATGTATACATATATCCCCATATCCCTTCCCTCCTGTATCTCTCTCCCACCCTCCCTACCCCACCCTTCTGGGTGGCCACAAAGCACGGAGCTGATCTCCCTATGCTATGCGGCTGCTTCCCACTAGCTAGCTATTTTACATTTGGTAGTGTATATATGTCCATGCCACTCTCTCACTTCGTCCCAACTTACCCTTCCCCCTCCCCGTGTCCTCAAGTCCATTATCTACATCTGCATCTTTATTCCTGTCCTGCCCCTAGGTTCTTCAGAACCTTTTCTTTTCTTTTAGATTCCATATATATGAGTTAGCATATGGTATTTGTTTTTCTCTTTCAGACTTACTTCACTCTGTATGACAGACTCTAGGTCCATCCACCTCACTACAAATAACTCAGTTTCATTTCCTTTTATGGCTGAGTAATATTTCATTGTATATATGTGCCACATCTGGAATAATTTTTAAAGACACAGAAAATTGAAAAAAATTGAATAATAGGGTTTTTTAACATTTTCTTTTGAAATAATTACTGATACACAGGAAGTTGCAAAGGTAGTACAGAGAGATTCTGTGTACTTTTCACCCAATATTCCCCAGTGATTACTACTTAAATATATCTAGAATAATATCAAAACCAGGAAACTGACATGGATATAAATGTACATGTGTAGTTCTAAGTCATTTCATCACATGTAACTACCACCACACACAAGATATAAAACTATTCCATCCCAAGAAACATTTCCTTCTTGCTACCTTTTTATAGTCAACACCCACACTCTACCCCACATACACTGCTGCCATCCCTTATCCCCGGTAACCACTGATCTGTTTTCCATCTCTATAATTTTGTCATCTCAAGTAGTTTATAAAAATGGAATCATAGAGCATGTAAATTTTTGAGCTTAGCTTTTAAATTCAGAATAATGCCTTTGGGATCCATCTAAGTTGTTGCAGGTATCAATAGCTTGTCCCTTTTTACTCCTGTGTAATATTCCATGGTATGAAAACCACAGTTTAGCCATTCACCTACTGGAGAACATTTGGGTTGTTTCCAGTTTTACACCATTACAAATAAAGCTGGTATGAATAAAATTGCAGAAAATTCCCTTGGATTCTTTATTTTATGACAGTTTTTATCATAAATGGCTGTCGAATTTTGTGAAATGCTTTTTTTTGCATTTGATCATATGATTTTTCTCTTTATCCTGTTAATATAGTGGTCTACATTGATTTTCAAATATTGAACAAGCCTACATCCATGAAATAAACTCCACTTACTCATAGTGTATAATTTTTGTATGTACATATTATAGCTTAATTCTATTCACCAAATTTTTTAAAAGAATTTTTACATCTATATTCATGAGTGATACTGGTGTGTCATTCTCCTTTTATACTTTGTATGCTGGGATTTGGTGTATGTTGGCAATATTGAGTTTGTTAGAAGGAATTGAGAAGTGGTCCCTCCTCTTTTATATTTTCTGGGAGTGACTGTGTAAAATTGGTGTTATTATTCAAATATTTTAGAAAATTCTCCAGTGATGTCATCAAGGCCTGGAGTTTTCTTCTTTGGAAATCTTTTTAACAATTTACCTTAACTCCAATAGGGCTATTCAAAGTACTTATCTCAAACTGAGGTAGTTGTGGTAGTTTCTGCTTTTTGTTTCTTCCTAAGTTGTAAAATGTATGTATTTAGAGTTGTTCATAGTATTCCCTTGTTATCCTTTTGACATCTGCAGGGTGTGTAGTGATATCCACTGTTTAGTTACTGATATTAGTAGTTTGCATCTTCTACTTTTTTTCTTGCTAGAGTTTTGTCAAATTTATTAATTTTCTTAAAGAATTGGCTGTTTATTGTATTGTTTTTCTCTACTGATTTTCTGGTTTTAATCATGGATTCATTTGAAGCTTACTTTAAACTTCTGGGTGTTGAGATTTCCTGTTTTCTTTCTGTTGTTGATATCTAGTTTGCTTTCCTGTGTTCAGAAAACACACTGTGTATGATTTCAACATGGAAAATTTACTGAGGTTTGTTATAAGGCCCAGGGCATGGTCTATCTCATTATATATTCTGTTGGCATTTGAAAAGAGTGTGTATTCTGCTCTTGTCAGGAAGAGTGTTCTCTAAATGTCAATGAGATCCTGTTGACTCATAGTGTCATTGAGTTCTTCTATACCCTTAGTGAATTTCTGTTTAGCTGTTCTATGAATTGCTTGGAGGAGTCTTGAGGTTATCAACTATAACTGGAGATGTGTCTATTTCTTCTTTCAGTTCTATCAGTTTTTGCTTCATACATTTTGCAGCTGTTGTTTGGTACATACACATTAGGATAGATATGTCTTCTTGGTTGATTTATTATTTTATTATGCAAGTTTCCGCTCTCCCTTGAAAATTTTCCTTGCTCCGTCATCTCCTTTACCTGATATTAATATAACCACTCCTGCTTTTTGTTAATTAATGAGTGTGTTATATAACTTTTCCCATCATCTTACTTTCAAAGTATCATTATACTCTGTATCATTATATTTGAAATGAGACATTTTGCAGATAGCATATAGTAGGGTGATGTTTTTTTAATCCACTCTGCCAATGGCTGTCTTTTAGATGGTGTATATAGACCATTTTCATTTAATACGATTTTTATATAAAAGGTGTAAGTATGCCTTTTTATTTTTTGTTTTCTGTTTGTTCTCCCTGATTTTTATTTGTTTTCTTTATCCTAGCCTCCTCTGAGTTACTTGGATATTTTTTCAAATTCCATTTTGATTTAGCTATAAAGTTTTTGGATTTACCTCACTGTATAGCGTATTTAGTGGTTTCTCTAGGTATTATAGTACATATACATATATAACATCACAATCTACTGGTGTCAAATATTTTCCACTTTAAATGAAATGCAGAAAACTCACTTCCCTTTACATGATTTTTTTCTTTTTTTAAAATTGAAGTATAGTTGCAATGTTGTTTTACCCTTTACATTCTTTTAGTCTCCCTAGTTATAATATGATTTTTGTAAATATTTCCACTACATACATTGAGAACTACATCAAGCAGTGTTATAATTTTTGCTTTGACCTCAAACATAATTTAGAAAGCTCAAAAGGAGGGCTTCCCTGGTGGCACAGTGGTTGAGAGTCCGCCTGCTGATGCAGGGGACACGGGTTTGTGCCCCCATCCGGGAAGATCCCACATGCCGCAGAGTGGCTGGGCCCATGAGCCATGGCCACTGAGCCTGCACGTCCGGAGCCTGTGCTCCGCAATGAGAGAGGCCACAACAGTGAGAGGCCCGTGTACCACAGAAAAAAAAAAAGAAAACTCAAAAGGAGAAGGATATTATATTTACCCATTTTTAAAAATAAATTATTTTTTCTTTCTTCATAATGTCCCAAGATTCCTTCTTTGATCATTTCCTTTCTTATTAGAAAACTTCCTGCAGCCATTATTTTAGGGTAGCTCTGTTAGAGACAAATTCCTTAGCTTTCCTTTTTCATAGACTGTCTTGATTTCCCCTCCATTATTGAGGGATTTTTTTCCCACTAGATATAGAATTCTGGTTCTATAGTTCTTTGCTTTCAGCACTGAAAAATTGTGTGCCACTACATTCTGGTCTTTATGGTTTGTGATGAAAAATCCATTGTCATATGAATTGCTTTTCCCTACAATGTTTCAATTCCTTCTGGATGCTTTCATGATATTTTTTCTTTGTCTTTAGTTTTCAAAATTTGATTATGATTTGTTATGGCATGTTTCTTAGGGTTTACCATGTTTATTGTTCACTCAGTTTCTTGACTCAGCAAGTTTATGTCTTAGAATAAATGTGGTAATTTGCAGCCATAATTTCTTGAAATATTTTTAGCCCACTATCTTTATCTTCTCCACCCAGGATTCTAAGGACATGAATATTAGATTTTTTTTTTATACTGACACAAGTTCCTCATGCTTTTTTTTTAGTATATGGTTTCTCAGTTTCCCAGATTGGGTGAATTCTGTTGTGTTGTCCTCAAGTTCACTAACTCTATACTCTGTCCATTCCATTCTGCTATGGGGCCCATTCATTGAGTTTTTCATTTTGGTCATTGCATTTTCTAGTTATAAAATTTCCATTTGGCTCTTCTTTATATTTTCTATTTCTTTGATGATAGTTTCTATTTCTTTGCTGAATCTTTCTATGTTTTCATTTGTTTCAAAAATGTTTGTCACTGCTTGTTGAAGCATTTTTATTGCTTTAAAATTCATGTCAGATAATTCTAACATTTGTGTCATTTCAGTGTTGACATTTGTTGATTTTTTTTCTTTTTCACAGTGAGAACTTCCTGTTCTTTTCTATGTCATGTGATTTTCTATTGAAATCTGAATATTTGGTTATTATATTATAAGAATGGATCTTATTTAAATCTTGTATTTTTAACAGGCCTCTTCTGTCACAACTCCAGTGGAGGAAGGGCAGGATGCTGCCTTTTTACTTATATGTGAGACAAGTCCAGATTTCCAACTTGGCTGCCGCTAAAATCTGGGGGAGGAGAGGATCCTTAGCCTTATGGGCAGTGGTGGGAAGCTCACTTCTCCACTTGAGCTCCACTTCAAGCTCACTACTACATCTCTGGTGATAACACCCTGGCAAGGAGTTATAAGGATGACGCATTATGCCTCCCTAATATGCCTCTACTAACCCCGTGGAAACAGTTAGCCTTATTACTTCTGAGTGTTGGTGAAAGCCATGAAACCCCTCTAGGTCTCCTCTGACACCACCCCATTGAGGAGGGGTGGAAGTACCTCATAATCACTGTGGGGAGCTAGTGGGACAGGCTTCCCACATGATTACCACTGACACCAAAGGTATGGGGTCTTCTTACTTATCAGTGAGATGAAAGTTCCTGATCCCCAGTGGGTCTGCTCTAATACCATCCATGATGGGTGGTTACAGGGCCTCATTCTTGCCTGGTAAATGTGGAAGTCTAGGTTCTCCACTCAGTCTGTTCTAGTGAGGGTGGTGATGAGACTGCAGGTTTTTTCTGTGTTGGGCTGGAGTAGAGTGATTATCTTCTAAAAGTTGTCTGTCTTGTGAGGCTGCTACTTCCTCATACTTTGACTAGAGGGAGTAGGCTTTATCTGGAATTTTTATGTTTGTGCTCACTGAATTTTCCAGGTTTCTGGTATCAACAGTACCAAATAGGGAGGTATAAGCCAAAAATCAAACACAAGGAATTCACCATGACGTTATTCCATTGGTCCTGGGGTCCCTTGCCAGTCTGCCTTATTTTCTGACTTTACAGAAATTTTTTGTGATTGTTTAATTGTAATGTCCAGGATTTTTAAGCTGAACTTGGAGGCAGAAATAGGGAAAATTAAGTATCCTCCATCTGCTCAGAAGCAGAAATCTCCATACAATATACTTGTAAGAAGTATGAATGAGTAAATGACTGAGGAAAGGGTAATAGTGATAAATAAATGTAAGAGGATGTGGAGAATGGCTCTATTCCTATTAAAAGGTTATATATGATATATCATAGGTTGTTTACACACATGTGTATGTATATTTACACGTACATACACACATACATACATAAATACACACACACAGGAGTTATATCCAATTTTAAAGTTTTTCCTTGATGTTGTATGATTGCAGTTTTTATTTTTCTTCAGATTAACTATATTTTCTTCTTTTTTGCTTATCTTTACTCACTGATTTTAATACACAAACTCTAGTACTTGTGAAATGAAAATGTAAACAAGAAAAATGTTTAAAGTATTAGATAACTCAGTGCATTTAATAAATATAACAAGTGTCGTAATACTCAGAGGAAGAAATAGTGTGAAGAAATGTGTATTTTCCTCCCAGCCTGCATTAATATAATTCATCTTATGATATAAAGGACTACTTATCAGTAATGTTTAATTTTTTACATTAACATACTACGAGCATCAAATTCCACTTGTAGAAATATTTGTGTAGCAGTGTGATTTCCTACAACACTGTCTCACAGGAATTATTAGAATTATAATTAACACTGAGTTATGTTAAGCAAGTATTAAATGTAAGGAATTCACCTGGAAACATCCAGTAACCAGTTGGATATGTGAGCCTGGGATTTCAGAATCCTCCAGGGAATACCAATCAAATGCTGCTCCCATGCTCAGCCTGTGCAAACATTAAGGATTCCCTGGAAAAATTGTCTTCCACGAAACTGGTCCCTGGTGCCAAAAAGGTTGGGGACCGCTGCAGTGTAAACCAAGTGAAGAAAGTATTGCAGGGAGGAGGAAGTGATCAACAGTGCCAAATACTACTGATCAGTCAAGTAATGTCAATACTGAGAAATGACCACTAGATTTAGCAATGTGCAGGTCTTTGGGGACCTTGAGAAGAGCTAGTTCACTGGATTGGTGGGAACAAAAGGTCGATTGAGATGGTTCAAGACAAAATGGGAATAGAGGAAATGGAGATACCAAAAATAAATAATGGCTTTTTAGGAGCTTTTCTGTAAAGTGCAAATCGAGAGATGATGATGCTGCAGATGGAGCGCGTTGTGCAGTTAAGGTGGGGTTTTTGTCAGTTTCTCTCTTTCTTGTTTTGTTTTTAAGAGGGAGGACTTTGCGGAAGGTTTGTGTACTTATGGGAATCATCCAGCTGAGAAGGGCAAATTGGTGATGTGGGTGAGAGCTCTGGGAGCATTGCTGGGGCCACGCATTTACTCACCCAAAAGGGGTAGAATCTACTGCCCAGCTGCAGGGCTGGGTTTTGATAAGAGTGTGGACAGTTCGTTCATAGTGACAAGAGGGAAGGCAGAGTATCTAGTGTCAGATGCAGGGAGGTAGAAAGTTTTGTGAGATCTTTCCTTCCACGTTCTCAGTCTTATCAACCCAGACTGTGGCTGTTCCAGTAGTAGACGGAGGTTTGAGGAAGGAGGATAAGATGTGAACTGCGATGTCTAAGATGGAGTGAATGGACTGGGGAAGTGTATGAGTTTGCATCAAAGACCCCTACCATATTTCTGACACTGTTCTAGGCACAGGAGGTGCAGTCATGGGAATGCACATGCGGAACTCATATTCACTCATGTGTGTTTGTTTGGTAACAAGGCGGGACGGGGCGGATCTGGTGCCTGGTACCCTCACCGCGGGCTAGGGCAGAGGACACATATTCTGGTCCAAACACAGGCCTTAGCCCCCACAGGGAACAAAGCTGTCTCTGAATACCCCTCCTTACCTGGAGGCACAAGGATGAAGGATGAGGTGGAAGTGTGTCGGATCACTGAGAAGCCTAGTGGCCTACTTCTCTCCAGCTCACGGTTAATGTATTTTCCTCCCCAAAGTCAACCCCTCTCCAACAGACACTACACTAAGGTTTGGTGTCAAGTGACTGACTCACCCTCCTACTCTGTCTGGCTTCTGGTTGCTATGGCGATGCGGCCAGAAGCTTTGCTCCCTCAGTGAAAATGAGTGGAAACCTGTGAATGTAGAGGGGGCTATTGAGAGGGAGGAGGGATTTCTTGCAGGTGACAATGACCTAATACTCTTAGGGCCTTTGGTGATTAACAGCCTAATGCCACCCTCACTGCCTCCCCTCCATCCACCAAACAGTTAACACCATCATCACCAAAAGGCAGAGGAGCCAGACTGTGAACAGGGAGCCTTACACACCAGATGACATAGGTTTTTCATTAGTGTCATTTCCCAGAAAAAGTCACTGAGTTAGGAGTCTTCACTTGCCCACGTTCTAAGGTGTTCTCATTGTGCTCTATCTTGTAGTGCTCTGTCTAGTGGGATTGCTGGGCAGCAAGCCCTACGAGTACCTACTGTGTGCCAGGTAACGTAGTAGGAAACGAGGATACCCAATGGGGAAGGCATGCTACAGGTGTGAGTTTGGGGACATGGCAAGGGTTAGCCAAAGAACATAAGTTCTTATGTCCAAACCCAGACTTTCATCCTTAATAGGGCCAGTCCCCTCTCATGCCTGCCTCCCTCCTTCTCCTTCCCTAAAGAATTCAGGGGGTAAAGATAAAGTTAAGGGTGGAGGGTAGGCTGAAGCCCTGAAGAGCTCAGCTGCCCCTTCTCTCCAGCCAAGAGCCTCTTTATTTTCATACCAGCAGTCTTGCTCTGCCTTCAAGTCTCAAGACCCATAATCGGCTTTGAGTCTCAGTGTCCAGATCCTCAATGGCCTAATAGGCCTGGTGGCTTGGTTGCTATGGCAATCCTGCCAAGAGCTCTCCTCACTAGATAAAATAAAAAGGGAACACAAAAGGGGAGTGGCCAGCCTCATGGGGGAGGGAAGAAGAATTGTAATGTGAATATCCTAATTACACTAATTGATAGCCCTTTGTGATTAAAGGCCCATAAAAGGAGGCCAGGGCAGCAGGGGCTTTGATTGGGAAAAGGGAGCCCCAAAAAGGAAGAGGCTTTTTCCTTAGAGAAACTTCCACAGAGTATTTGGAGGATAAGGAAAGCACCACAAGACTAGGACTCAGGGTGAACTCAGTAATTGACTCTGCCGGTTACTCTGAATTTTATTTAAAAATCCAGAGCCAGATCCCTGTGTTTGGGGCATGTTGGCAGGGAGGTATCAAAAATTACATTTCTGTGTGGGGCAGGGTCCTGGTTGCCCCACCTTCTGGCCTGGTGGTTGAGGGCACATGCCATGTTGTCCACACCTGGGCCCATGGTCCCCAGGGACTTGAGGTGGGATATGGTTTGCAGCCCTCAGCTACTCAGCTGCCCACTTCTCTCCAGCTAAGACTTTCCTTGTTGTCCTTCCTATCAGCCTCTCTCCTGCATCCAGTATTCTGGACTCTGTAAATCAGCTTAGGTGTCTAATGACTCAGTCAAGGCTTAATTGGCCCTAGCTTCTGGTTGCTATGGTGATGCAGCCAAGAGCTCTGCTCACTAAGTTAAGATAAGAGGGACCCTGATGTGGGAGGGGGACAACGTGGGGAGAGGGCCAAGATTAAAGAGGAGAATACTCTGATTACACTAATTGATAGCCTTTTGTCATTAAAAGCCCATAAACACAGGCCCGCAGGGTCCAAGGCAGAGGGAGCTGAAGGCTTATCAGGGAAAATAAAGCATCAAACATGAGGGAAAAAGCTCTTTATACTAGAGACATTTCCAAGGAGTAATCTGGAGGTTAAGAAAATGTTCCACGTGCTCAGCATCTTGGAGTATGGATTTTGGAAAGACACAGGCACATTAGGGGCCCAGGTCTTTATTTGCAGAAGCCTAGGAGCCCTCAATTGTCAGTCACAGCTGTTCAGATGGGAAACTGAGGCTCAGAAGTGCGAAGGGACTGGAGCTACATCACATGCTAGGCTAGTGGCAGAGCTGTGAGTAGCATTCAGGGCTCTTGATGACCATGCCAGAGCTCTCTCTATGACCTCAGTCAGCCTCCACGTGGAGACCAAGACGGTCAAATCCTTCATTTTACAAAGAGATGAACCAGAGAGGGGAAGCAACCTGCCTAGGGCCACACGGTCCCTTTTGGGATGAGAACACAGCTCTCCTGGCTTTTAATGTGGACCAGGTAAATAGCGAGTGCTTTGAGAATTAGGGCAGGGACAGTGGGAACAGGGAAGAGAGCACTTGAACTTATGGGGAATTCCACAGGACTTGTGAGCCAGGATGGGAGAGGTTCTCACCTAACTGGTGAGAGGGGATTGGCGCCATTAACAGAGAGAGCAACAAAGAGGAACAAAGGAAGAAAGGAGAGAGACAAACACCTCCTTGTCTATTACTGAGATTTTCGTCGGAAATATTCCTTTCCTTGAGCAGTAGCTCGAAATGATATGCAGGAATAACCAAGGGGAGCATGATACTAATTTGCAGGTGCCTAAGAGGCCCCCATCAGTAAACGGATGGGGAAACTAGGACACCCAGAGTGAGGAGATGACGCCCCCAAAATCAGAAGCTGGGTTACTGGCAAAACTGTGAGTGGCTCTCTGGACTCACGACCAACGTGTCAGGGCTCTGGCTAGCAGGAGTGCCAGGCAGCAATAAGAGCACTTACTGTGTACTTGGAACTTCTCTGGAAGTAAACCGTAGGGAGAGTATGCTCATACCTGGGCATCAGGGGGCATGATGGGAGAGAGGCATCCCCTATGCACTTTCCTGAAGGGTCCTGGTGCCCCTCCCTCTGACTGTGGGAAAAGGTTACATGGCTCTAATGAGAAAGGTTTAAAGTACAGGAGGAGAAAACGATGACTGTGGTCAGAACCGACAGGCAAACAGTGAAAATCAAAAGGTGATGGGAAATTAGAGGGGCCTATAATGGACTTGACTGATGTGTGGAAAGGACTGGAAAGTTTTACAAGGATTTCTTTTCATTCTTGATTTCTATATTCAAGAATGTAGGGGATTGGGGGAATCTCGCAGGCTGGGTTCAGAGTTAGGACACTTCATGTCGACCAGGGAAATGGTGACAACAGGAAAGTGGAGGCATGCAGGGGGCTCTGCAATGCTTAGCTGAATATAGGTATCTGAAGAGGAGGGTGAAGGTGGAATGAGGTCCTAAGTGCATAGCTAGAGGAGTGCTGGAGCTGTTATTAAAGAATAAAAAACAAAGGAGAGAGGGAAGAAGGGAGCGAGGAAGAGGGGGGGGAGGGAGAGAAAAGAAGAAGGAGGAGGGGGAGAGGAGAGGGGAGGGGGTGGAGGAGGGGAGGGGAAGGAGGAGGAGACGGTGGAAATAAGAAGTAAAGGAGGAGAAGGAGAAAAGGGAGAAGAGTGGACAGAACTTTGTCTATTTCTGTGATATTTGTTTGAAAAAGCCAGACACATACCACTACCCGCCCGCACAGTGGCTACAGGTGACTTGCAGCTGTGTATGTGTGTGTGCATGCACACATACGCACACATACATATATATTTACTCCAAGTTGTCCGCTAGGGGCTGAGTGAAAGGCGACTGACACCCTGGCTGTTACTTCCTTCCTTGAGGAAAGCCCCCTTCCTTCCCTCTCTTGACACTCTTCTCCTGCTCCAGTTACAGCCTCTTTCTAGAAATCCCTCCAGGTCCCAGGTCTGTCCTCCTCCTGGTGGACAGCCCTGCTCCTTTTGAACACAGAGCAGAGCCATAATCAGAAATGCAGTTCTGGACACCGCATGAGCAGGCATGCAAACCAGGACCAGACAGATCTGGAAGGAGCAGACAGCCGGCGTGGGCACAGGGGTGAGCAGGGTGGGCCCACTGGACGTTGACAGGAACTGCCGCCCCCTCTTTCTCTTTAGCACAGCTGAATGCCTCACTCTTCTCAACCACAAAATATAATAATTGCCCAGTTTGGTCCTTCCTTTGGGGAGGTCATAATATCAGAGCTGCCATGACCACCATGGTGACAGGAGATCCTTTTTCCCTCTGACCTGGAGTGGGGAAGAGATAATGATCAGCGTGGGGCAGTGACAATATGTGGCCCCGTGAGGGATGGTCCCACTGTCCCTTCCAAATCATTCCAAGGCACGTACTGTCTCTGCATCCAGGGGACCTGCATGCCTTGGAGCTCCAGGGGTTCAGCTCCATTCCTCAGGAGGGATATGGAGAGGAAAATGTAACTGTCAGATTCCATATTTGCACTGTTGCTTCCCCAGGACACAATTCATTTGATCGAATTCAAGTGGGATAGGAAGGAAAAGAGAAAGTGCCTCTGGGGATGTTACTATCAATATTTGCAATGTAAAATCGATACTGTAAGCATTACATATATCTTGTATGTGTGTTTAGGGGGGCCTGTGTGAGTGCTGGTGTAACTTTTATTGAGGAGTCACAACTGAACGGAGTACTAATGGGGAAATTTTTCACTTATAGTATGCCAAAACCCACCCACCCCCACCCCGCTTTCCTGTTCCTTTAAAACGCTTTCACAAAGTTCCTAAGTTTCCTCTCTCTTTTGGGTTTAAAAAATCATCCAGAACTGGTTACAGTAGAAGAATACAATGAATGAAAAAGTCAGGTGAACCATCCCACAGATACCAATTATGCAATCTGGAAAAGCATATAAGAAAACAAATATTTAAAGGTACTTGATTGAGACACAGATGTAGAGAACAGACGTATGGACACCAAGGGGGGAAAACCGCGGTGGGGTGGGGATGGTTGTATGCTGAATTGGGCGATTGGGATTGACATGTATACACTGATGTGTATAAAATTGATGACTAATAAGAACCTGCTGTATAAAAAAAAAAGTTACTTGAAAGCATCCAAAAGCAGGCAGAGGTCAAGGAGAGTTTACTCTTGAAAATGACAGTGGAGAAGGGGTAAGAGTTGAGAATTTATGGCTCTCTTATTATAGCGTGCTCCTCAATCTCCACAGCTACTGTGGCAGGAAATGACAGACAACCTTACCGCCAAAGCTGAAGATGACAGAGAATGGAGTTTAGGTCTGGAAGAGCAGCAGGAAATTTAAGTTGTGGGTTGGGGCGGGGGGCTGGAAGTTAGAGAACCTCAGAGGGCATAAGACCTAAAATATGAATAAAAACTCTACCTAAATCCCTGGGTGACCAAGAATCAGGCTACTGCAGATGGACAGACAGAGGCACCCTCCATTTCTGGACCTAGGCTCCAGGATCCGAAGGCATCGGTTGTAAGCAAAACCTCCTGTCACATCCATGGGGCTGTTCATTTCCCAGGTGCCTGTGGATGGGCCTTCTGGTCCCTGAGTTCATTTCTTCCCCTCTGCACATCGACTTAGGAATGCAAGTGGTAGCAGCCTTCACTACACAGACACACTATGACCTCCCCTAACTGTTAAATAATGACACCTAACCTGTCCCCCCAAATCCTTGTCTTTGGAACACAGCTCCCACGTATCCAGGGATGAGACCACAGCTCAAACTATGGACTAGAAGCAGTGGTTTGAGGGCGATTAGGAGATCCTTGCTGTCCCCCAACATAACCCCACTCTCTCCCAGTGCCACAGGCTTCCCTGCAGCTGCATTCCCAGTGTGTCTGTTTCTTCTCGGTGCTCTTGATATGGATATCATTCTCTTTTGGTGTCTCTGAGTCTTGCTTGTTCAACAGGCACCAAGAGAATCAGAGAAAATGGTCACCACCACTTGGCATACAGCCTTAGCACGAGAAGCCCAGCCCAACTAAGTGAAACCTGTACTCATATTTCCCCAAGGAGAAGAGTATTTTCACTGAGTGAAACTGCCATCATCAAAGATAAAGGAATCATGGCGTGGCAGAGTTATGTGTAAATCTCCCTCACAGGCTGCCACCCTTCCCGATGTCCAGCCTATATGTGGTTGACTTTCATACAATATCCCATCCCTGCCCCAGTCCCTTGCGGTGAAGTGAAGACACAGCCAAGCACAGATAAAGAAAGACCTGTGGGGAGTGAGTCCTCCACAGCACAGAACATTCAATGGTTTTGTGTGAGCTGGCCCTGCCCTCAAATTTACACAGACGCTGAAAAATACAGAAGAGAAGTGAGGGGTCACAGGGATTTCCACATTCTCCTCTCTTCAAAGTATCCTCTTCACTCTTTCCTCCTAAGCAACCCTTCCCAAACATTCACAACCATCCCCACAATCCTCTAATGTAGAAAAATGCATTGAGAGCATAAGGCTGGTGAACTAGGAGCCAGGAGGCCAAAATTCTACTCCTGGTATACTTCTGATTGGTTACCTGACCTTGGGAGAGTCACCTCACATTTCTGGGACTAATTTTTATTACAGGTTAAAAATAGGAAGTTTGAAGTCCACGAACTCAAGGCTCCCTTACAATTCTAGACTACCGTAATTCTCTTCCAGCGAAGGAACATTTACTAGCGACTAAGGGACATAAGACCTTTTGCTAGGCACAGTGAGAAATACAGAAATGATAGCGATACTGTCTCCCTTCTCCAGGACACAGTGAGAAACACAGAAATGATGGTGATACTGTCTCCCTTCTCCAGGACCCCAGAGTTCATGGGATTCATTTCTCCATACCTATTTCGGATTATTGCTTTACTAAGGAAGCCCAGTTGCTTCTGGTGTATTGACATGTACAAGATCCTAAGCGAATAATGTTGTTCATACTACAGATAAACGTTTTGGTATTTGCATTAGTTATCTATTGCTTCATAACAAAGTGCCCCAAAACGTAGTGGCTGAAAGCAATAGACTCTTATCTCACAGTTTCTGTGGGCCAGCAACTCAGGAGCAGCCTGGTTGCTGGGTGGTTCTAGCTCAGAGTATTCATGAAATTGCATTCAGGATGTTGGCCAGGGCTGCAGTCATCTGGAGGCTTGACCAGAGCTGGACAATGCACCTCTAAGATGATTCACCCATATGGCTATAAGCAGGAGGTCTCAGTTCTTTGCCATGTGGCCTCACCATAGGCTACTTGAGTGTCCTCTTGATATGGCATGTGGTTTTGTCCAAAGCAAGTCATCCAAGTGAGAGACCAACTGAGACAGAAGGCTCAATGCCTTTTACGACCTACTCTTGGAAGTGACGCACTGGAACTTCTGCTTCTTTCTATTCATTGGAGGCAAGTCACTAAGACTAGCTCACACTCAGAGTGGGGGATTAGACTGTACCTTTTGAAGAGACTGTCAAGGAATCAATGGACACGTGAAATCATCAGGGGTTTTTTGTGTTTGTTTGTTTGTTTTGGTTTGGTTTTGGTTTGGGTTTATATGGGCCACAGTATTTCAAAGGGCCATAATAAGGAAATGTTTTATCTTGTTGTGTTAATTTCTTGGTCCTTCAGATTCTGTCTTACCCTTGCTCCCCTCTTTAATGGCGGCAGGGGTATGAGACTGGGCTTATTTGACTTCATTGTATTGGAGGGAGGGGGTCAAATTGGCTTCCTCCTGGTCCCTGGATCATGAACGGGCAGCTTTTCCCAGTTAGGGTTAAGGTAGTCCCATTTCCTTTCGCCCTGTGGTTCCACTGCCATGTCTGTTGCTGATAATCCCATGGACTCCATTTTCAGGGCTCTGTCTGAAACTGATGAATCTTCCTCTTGACCCATCCCCAGCAGGGCTTCACTTCAATGAGCAACTTCTGACTCTATCACTGGCTCTAGCCCATTGGATTGTGATATCTTGACTATAACCCAGGCTAACCTTGAGTCCACCCAAGGCTCTCTCCTCTTCTTTCTCCTCCCCTTGCCTCATGTGAATATTTACAGATGCTTCCCACTCTTCAGAAATAAATCCCTCTACGTGCCAAATTACACATCCAGGTATAGAGTTTTTATTGAAAAATTGACCTGTCTCCCTGAGAGCCCTCCTTCTCTACCTCCAGCTCTATCATCTTGGTTCTATACTACGTGAAAGAACTGCCACAATCGAGATACAGCAAAGTTCCTCCTCATCTAAAAGATTTGCTGTGCTCTTTGCAGTCTGTCCCTCCTTGTGTCTCCTGTCCCAGACAAACACCAATCTGTTTTTTATCACTGTAAGTTTACTGGCAATCTCTAGAATTTTAAATGTGAGCATACAGTATCATTCTTGTGTTCTGCTTCATTCACTCAGTATAATAATTTTGAATACCAGCTATGTTATCAAATGCATCGGTACTTCATTCCATTTTATTGCTGAGCGTTATTCTGCTGTATGGATGTCCACCTTTTGTTTTTGCTCATTGTCTATTGATGGCCCTTTGGACTGTTTCCCTTTTCAGGTCATATGAATCAAGCCACTATGAGTATTCATGTATGTGTCTTTGCAGGGACATACGTTTTCTTTTCTCTTGGGTAAATACCTAGGGGTGGAATAGATGGGTTATACGGTGATAGGTGTATGTTCCACTATTTAGAAATCTTTCAAACATCTATCAAATGTGTTTCTACAAGTTTAGGTTCCAGCCAGCAGTGTGTGATCCTTTTAATGGCTCCATATCCTCGCCAAGAATTGGTATGGTAAAACCTTTTTACTTTTAGTCTATTGAGTACCTTAATAGTGTCACTGGAGGAACAATATTTTACATTTTAAGCAATTCAATTCATTGAGTTTTCCTTCAATACTTAGCAATTTTTTGGTGCTGTCTAAGACATCTCGACCTAAGCAAAGGTCACAGAGATATTCTCATATATTCTCTTTTAGAAGAATTATGTTTCTAGCTTTTACATTTAGTTTTAGACTCATCTCGAATTACTTTTGCATATGGACTGACATTGGTTTGGTTTTTTCCTTTTCATTTTCTTCAATTGGTTCTAACATTGTTTGTAGAAGGAAACTTAACTTTCCTTATCGGATTTCCTGGCACCTTGGTCTAGAATGAACTGGCCATAATGTGTGGTTCTATTTCTGCACTCTTTTTTCTGTCCCATTGAGCACTGCTCTATCCTTATGCCAATATCACACTGTCCGGACTACTGTACTTTGATTATCCTAGGAAGAAAGGGCAGCAAGAAGAGAACCAATGCATCACTGTCTTGTTCCATATCTCTTCTTAGAGAAACACAGGCAATGGAATTTGAACATACAGAGTCAAGTGTAGTAGAATTAAGGATGTGTTTTGAAATCCATCCCTTCATGTTTCTGTGTATCCCATCAAACCACCTGCAACCCGCACAGTTTTCCAGTCTGTCAGATGACTGGTTTACAGTCCAAAGCCTAAAGAGTCGATTGCAGAAGCAGAGAGTGGGGAGTTCTGGGATTTGTTTGCTGTTTGGTTGTTCTACACTAGTCAACAACTATCTGTGTACACCAAAATTTGCATTTCATATAACTGTCAAGTTTTATGAAATATTATTCTTTTGATTTGTTTCAAGCACTTAAAAATGAAAAAGTAAATCGTAGCGCCCAGTGTGCACAAAAACAGGTGGTGGGCCAGTTTTTGCTCATGGGTTATAACTTGGTAACCCCTGATCAAAGTTGTCTATGCATTGTCCAATAGCTTCAAACTCATTTTACAAGGCCAGGATCACCTTGACCATAAAACAGACAAAAACATACAAAAAAAAGAAAATTATAGGCCAGTATCACTGATGAACATAGATGCAAAAATCCTCAACAAAATATTAGCAAGCCAAATCCAGCAATACATTAAAAAGACAATACACCGTGATAAGGTGGGATTCATCCCAGGGATGTAAATATGGTTCAGTATGTGCAGATCTATCGATGTGATACATCACATTAGCAAACTGAAGAATAAAAAACATGTAATAATCCAAGAGATGCAGAATAAAAAGCTTTGGACAAAATTTGATATCCATTTATTATAAAAACTCTCAACAAAGTGGTTATAGAGGGAACTTAGCTCGACATAATAAAGGCTATATATGACAGACCCACAGCTAACATCACTCAGTGGTGAAAAGCTGAGAGCTTTTCCTCTATGATCAGGAACAAGACAAGAATGCCCACTCGCAGCATTTTTACTCAACATAGTATTGGAAATCCTAGCCACAGCAATCAGAAAAGGAAAAGGAACCCAGGTTGGAAAGGAAGAAGTGAAACTACCGCTGCTTGCGGGTGACATGATACTAGACACAGAAAACCCTAAAGATGCCAACGAAAAACGGTTGGAACTTACCAAAGAATTCAATAAATTTGCAGGATACAAAATTAATATTTAGAAATCTGGTGCATTTCTATACACTAACAACAAACTATCAGAAAGAGAAATTAAGAAAACAATCTCATTTATCACTGCATAAAAAACAAAACAAAACAAACAAACAAAAAAACCCTAGGAACAAATCTAACTAAGGATTTAAAAGATGTGTACTCTGAAAACTATAAGACACTGATGAAAGTAATGGAAAACAACACGAAGAGATGGAAAGATATACTCTGTTCGTGGATTGGAAGAAGTATAATATTCTTAACGTGGCCATATTACCCAAGGTAATCTACAGACTCAATGCAATGCCTATAAAATATCAATGTCATTTTTCACAGAACTAGAACAAATAATTCTAGACTTTGTGTGGAAATACAGAAGATCCTAAACAGCTAAAACTAGCTTATGAAAGATAAACGAAACAAAAGGTGTCACAGTCTCTGATTTGAAACTATACTGCAAAGCTACAGTAATCAAAAAAGGATGGTACTGGCACAAAAATAGACATATAGATCGATGGAACCGAATAGAGAGACCAGAAGTGAATCCACTCTTATATGGGCGATTAACCTATGACAGAGGAGGCAAGAATATACAATGGGGAAAAGACAGACTCTTCAGTAAATGGTGTTGGGAGAATCAGACAGTTACATGCAAAAGAAGCAAACTGGAGTGCTTTCTTACACCATATACAAATATAAACTCAAAATACATTAAAGGCTTAAGTGTGAGACCTGAAACCATAAGACTTCTAGAAGAAAACATAAGCAGTATGCACTTTGACATCGGTTTTAGCAATATTTTTTTGTATATGTCTCATCAGGCAAATGAAACAAAAGCAAAATTATACAAATGGGACTACATCAAACTAAAAAGCTTTTGCACAGTAAAGGAAACTATTTTTAAAAACCCGAAAAGGCCGCCTACTAAATGGCAAATGATATTTGCCATACATTGCTTGTCAGATACAAACAATGTATCTGACAAGGGATTAATATAAAAAGTATTAAAAGAATTCATAAAACTCAACATCAAAAACACAAACGACCCAACTAAAAAATGGATAGATGACCTGAATAGATATTTTTCCAAAGAAGATATACAGAGAGCCAACAGCAACATGAAAAGATGTTCAATATCACTAATCATCAGGGAAATTTAAATCAAGTCCACAATGAGGTATCACTTCACACCTGTCAGAATGGCCATTATCAAAAAGACAACAGATAACAAGGATGGTGGAAAGGAACCTTCATGCACTGTTGGTGAGAACATAAACTGATGCAACCACTATGGAAAACATTATGGAGATTCCTCAAAAAAAGTAAAAATGGAATGACCATATGGTCAAACCATTCCTCTTCTGGGTATTTATCAGAAGAAAACAAAAACACTAATTAGAAAAGAAATATGCACCTCTTCAGTCCTTCCCATCAGGAAGCTTGCACAAGCCTCTTAGATAGGCTCACCCACCAGAGAGCAGACAGCAGAAGCAAGAAGAACTACAATTCTGCAGCCGCCAGAATGTAAACCACAATCACAGAAAGATACACAAAAAGAAAAGGGAGAGGACTCTGTCCAAGATGAAGGAATAATATAAAATCCCAGAAAAACAATTAAATGAGGTGGAGATAGACAACCTTCCAGAAAAAGAATTCAGAATAATGATAGTGAAGGTGATCAAGGACCTCGTTAATTCACTGCCGTGGAACAGAATAAAGAAAAAAAAAATGAAAAGAAATGAAGACAGCTTAAGAGACTTCTGTGACAACATTGAACACACCAACATTTGCATTATAGTGGCCCCAGGAGGACAGGAGAGAGAGAAAGGACCCAAGAAAATATTTGAAGAGATTATAGTCAGAAACTTCCCAAACATGGGAAAGGAAATAGCCACCCGAGTCCAGGAAGCACAGAGAGTCCCAGGCAGGATAAACTCAATGAGAAACACAACGTAACACATAACAATCTTTCAGATTCAACAGAGAAATCAAAAACTTTACAGGTAAGCAAAAGCTAAGAGAATTCAGTGCCACAAAACCAGCCCTAAAAGAAATGCTAAAGGAACTTATCTAAGTGGGAAACACAAGAGAAGAAAAGGATCTACAGAAACAAACCCAAAAAATTGCAAAAAGGACCTACAGAAACAAACCCAAAAATTTGAGAAAAAGGTAATAGGAACATACATATCGATAATTACCTTAAATGTGAATGGATTAAATGTTTCAACTATAAAACACAGGCTCACTGAATGGATACAAAATCAAGACCCATATATATGCTGTCTAAACTATAACCGCTTCAGACCTAGGGACACATACAGACTGAAAGTTAAGAGATGGCAAAAGATATTCTATGCAAGTGGAAATCAAAAGAAGCTGGAATAGCAATAGTCATATCAGATAAAATAGACTTTAAAATAAAGAAAGTAACAAAACACAAGGAAGGACACTACATAAGGATCAAGGGATCAATCCAAGGAGAAGATACAATTATAAATATATATGCACCCCACATAGGAACACCTCAATACATAAGACAAATGCTAACAGCTATAAAAGAGGAAATCAACAGTAACACAATAATAGTGGCGGACTTTAACACCTCACTTACTCCAATGGACAGATCATCCAGACATAAAAGGAATAAGGAAATACAAGCTTTAAATGACACAATAGACCAGATGGGTTTAATTGATATTTATAGGACATTCCATCTGAAAACCACAGATTATATTTTCTTCTCAAGTGAATGCAGAACATTCTCCAGGATAGATCACACCTTGGGTCACAGATCAAGCCTCAGTAAATTTAAGAGAATTGAAATCATATCAAGCATCTTTTCTGACCACAACACTGTGAGATTAGAAATAAATTACAGGGTAAAAAATGTGGAAAACACAAACACATGGAGGCTAAACAACATGTTACTAAATAACCAAGACATCACTGAAGAAATCCAAAACTACCTAGGGACAAATGACAATGAAAACACGACCATCCAAAACCTATGGGATGTAGCAAAAGCAGTTCTAAGAGGGAACTTTATAGCAATACAATCCTACCTCAAGAAACAAGAAAAATCTCAAATAAACAGTCTGACCTTACACCTAAAGGAACTAGAGAAAGAAGAACAAACAAAACCCAAGTTTAGTAGAAGGAAAGAAATCATTAAAATCAGAGCAGAAATAAATGAAATAGAAACAGAGAAAATGATAGGAAATTTCAATAAAACTAAAAGCTGGCTCTGAGAAGTTAAACAAAATTGGTTAACCTTTATACAGACTCATCAAGCAAAATAAGGAGTGGAGTCAAATAAATAAAATTAGAAATGAAAAAAAAGTTACAACAGACACCACAGAAATACAAAGTATCATAAGAGACTACTACAACCACCTATATGCCAATAAAATGGACAACTTGGAAGAAATGGGCAAATTCTTAGAAATGTATAACCTTCCAAGACTGAACAAGGAAGAAATAGAAAATATGAACAGACCAATCAGAAGTAATGAAATTGAAACTGTGATTAAAAATCTTCTGACAAACAAAAGTCCAGGACCAGGTGGCTTCACAGGTGAATTCTATCAAACATTTAGAGAAGAGCTCACACTCAAAACTCATTCTATGAAGCCGCCATCACCCTGACACCAAAACCAGACAAAGATACTACAAAAAAATGTTACAGACTAATATCACTGATGAATATATGCAAAAATCCTCAACAAAATATTATCAAACAGAAAACAACAACATATTAGAAGGATCCTAAGCCATGATCAAGTGGGATTTATCCCATGGATGCAAGGATTCTTCAATATACACAAATCAATCAATGTGATATACCATATTAACAAACTGAAGAATGAAAATCATATGATCATCTCAATAGATGCAGAAAAAGCTTTTGACAAAATTCAACACCCATTTATGATAAAAACTCTCTAGAAGCTCGGCAAAGAGGGAACCTACCTCAACATAATAGAGGTCACATACTACAAGCCCACAACAAACACCATTCTCAATGGTGAAAAACTGAAAGCATTTCCTCTAAATCAGGAACAAGACAAGCATGCCCACTCGCACCACTATTATTCAACATAGTTCTGGAAGTCCTAGCCACAACAATCAGAGAAAAAAAAGGCAATAAAAGTAATACAAATTGGACAAGAAGAAGTACAACTGTCACTGTTTGCAGATGACAGGATACTATACATAGATAATCCTAAAAATGCCACCAGAAAACTACTAGAGCTAATCAAAGAATTTGGTAAAGTTTCAGGATACAAAATTAATGCACAGAAATCTCTTGCATTCCTATACACTAACAGTGAAAGATCAGAAAGAGAAATGAAGGAAACAATCCCATTCCCCACTGCAACAAAAAGAATGAACCATCTAGGAACAAACTACCTAAGGAGGTAAAAGACCTGTCCTCAGAAAATTATAAGACAATGCTTAAAGAAATCAAATATGATGCAAACAGATGGAGAGATACACCATGTTCTTGGATTGGAAGAAACAGGATTGTGAAAATGACTATACTACCCAAAGCATTTCACATATTCAGTGCAATCCCTATCAAATTACCAACGGCATTTTTTTACAGAACTAGAACAGAAAAATCTTAAAATTTGTATAGAGACACAAAAGACCCCAAATAGCCAAAGCAATCTTGAGAAAAAAAACAAAACAAAACGGAGCTGGAGGAATCAGGCTCCCTGACTTCGGACTATACTACAAAGCTACAGTAATCAAGACAATATGGTACTGGCACTAAAACAGAAATATAGATCAATGGAACGGGATAGAAAGCCCAGAGATAAACCCACACACCTGTGGTCAACTAATCTATGAAAATGGAGACAAGGATAAACAATGGAGAAAAACCCATCTCTTCAATAAGTGGTGCTGGGCAAACTGGACAGGTACATTTAAAAGAATGAAATTAGAACACTTCCTAACACCATACACAAAAATAAACTCAAAATGGATTGAAGACCTAAATAAAAGAACAGACATTATAACTCTCCTAGAGGAAAACATAGGAAGAACATCCTTTGACATAAATCACAGCAAGATCTTTTTTGACCCACTTCCTAGAGAAATGGAGATAAAAAAAAAACAGTGGTACCTAATGAAACTTAAAAGCCTTTGCACAGCAAAGGAAACCATAAACAAGACAAAAAGACAACCCTCTGAATGGGAGAAAAAGTTTGCAAATGAAGCATCTGACAAAGGACTAATCTCCAAAATATACAAGCTACTCATGCCGCTCAATATCAAAGAAACAAACAACCCAATCCAAAAATGGGCAGAAGATCTAAATAGGCATTTCTCCAAAGAAGATATACACATTGTCAACAAATGCATGAAAGGATGCTCAACATCACTAATCATCAGAGAAATGAAAATCAAAACTACATTGAGGTATCACCTCACACTGGTCAGAATGCCCATCATCAAAATATCTACAAACAATACATGCTGGAGAGGGTGTGGAGAAAAGGGAACCCTCTTGCACTGTTGATGGGAATGTAAATTGATACAGCCACTATGGAGAACAGTATGGAGGTTCCTTAAAAAACTAAAAATAGAACTACCATATGACTGAGCAATTCCACTACTGGGCATATACCCTGAGAAAACCATAATTGAAAAAGAGTCATGTACCACAATGTTCATTGCCACTCTATTTACAATAGCCAGGACATGCAAGCAACCTAAGTGTCCGTTGACAGATGAATGGATAAAGAAGATGTGGCACATATATACAATGGAATCTTACTCAGTCATAAAAAGAAACCTAATTGAGTTATTTGTAGTGAGGTGGATTGACCTAGAGTCTGTCATACAGAGTGAAGTAAGTCAGAAAGAGAAAAACAAATACCATATGCTAACACATATATATGGAATCTAAAGGAACAAAATATGGTTATGATGATCCTAGGGGTAGAACACGAATAAAGACCCAGATGTAGAGAATCGACTTGAGGACATGGAAATGGAGAAGGGTAAGCTGGGATGAAGTGAGAGAGTGGCATAGAGTTATTTATAATACCAAATGTAAAGTAGATAGCTCGTGGGAAACACCTGCATAGCACAGGGAGATCAGCTCGGTGCTCTGTGACCACCTAGAGAGGTGGGATAGTCGGGAGGGGAGGGAGATGCAAGTGAGAGATAATATATTTATATATGTATATGTATAGCTGATTCACTTTGTTATAAAGCAGAAAGTAACATACCATTGTAAAGCAATTATACTCCAATAAATATGTTTTAAAAATCCCCTAAAAAACATGAGTAATTAAGACATATGCAGATTAACAGAAGCTGAGGTAATTCATCACCAGTGTACTTGCCCTAAAAGAAATGCTAAAGAGAGTCTTCAAGTTGAAATGAAAGATTGCTAAACAGTAAATTAAGGATAAACCATAAATTAATTAAAAATATAAAGATCTTTGATAACAGTAAAAATATGAAGAAATGTAAAAGCCACTACTGTTTTAATTTTGGTTTGTAACTCTGCTTATTTTTCTACAAGATTTAAAACATGAGTCGGTGTCCTGTCTGCCACCACAGACAAAGCCTCCTTTGGCCACACAGGCCCCAGTGGGCCTGTTCACTCCACCCATGCCAAAGCCTCTGATGGAATCAGCCCTGGGCACCACAGCCTGAGAGAGGAAGCCACCAATGCTGGCAGGGGCTGAGTGTTAAAGTGTGGGGTTAGGAGAGCAGATTCAAGGAGAGGACTGCTGTTGGCTGTGCAGAGACAACCTGAAAGAATGGGAGTGAGAGGATCTACAGACATGAATGCTACTAGAGGAAGCATGGTCTGCCTTGGAAATGAGGTATCATTGCTGAGTGGTGCACAAGGGACAGGGCTGCCATTGCAACCCTCTTCCCCACCCACCATCCCATGCCTCTGAGGGCACCAGAAGAGACTCCCATCAAAGTGAGTACATTCCAATCAGTTGGAATTTCCTGTCAGTCGCTGCCACCACAGGCACTTTTTGCATGCTCCAGTTGTGGCCATCTTATCCCTCCCCGGCCTGAGCAAGTAAGTGCCCCAATCAGCCAGAGTGCCCCAATCAGCTGCTGCTTTCACCGCCTCTCACCTGGGCAGAGAAAAGTTGCCTGAGGGTGGCCCACAGGCAGAGATGGGGCCAAAACCAAAGCTGAGCCCCAGGGGATGTGTGACTAAGGAAGAGGAACTGGGTATCTCTCTGTACAGTTGCACAAGTGGTGGATTAAATCCCCAAGATCTCCTTGGTAAACCAAGGAATATCTGAATGGACAAAGAGTTCTCCCACAACTGACACTGCTCTAGTCTCAGCTGTGCATTTTGTGGGCAAGTACACTTAGGAGTTCGGCCAGGTAAGAGTCTGAGCTGCCTTCACAGTGCCCACAGTGGGACCAGAGACCTACCTAGAGGTATTGGAGGGCCTCCTGGGGAGGCAGAGGTTGGCTGTGGCTCACTGTGGGGACAGGGAAGCTGACAGCAGAGGACTCAGGAAAATGTTAGTATTACCATTCTTAAAATTTTTGTTCTATTTTTGTTTTTTTATTATTTTTTATTTATTTTCCTTTTTTCTTAATTTTTAATTTTCCTATTCTTACTTTACTTTTTTGTTCCTTTGTGTTTTTTTCTTGTTTTTGTACTTTGTTTTGATTTCTGGGTTTCTTTTGTTTCTTTATCATTTTTCTGTGTTTGTTTTGTTTCCTTTGCTTTTCTTAGTTTGCTATCTGTTTTTGTTTTCATTAATTTTGTTGTATTGTTTACTTTCTTTTTGAGTTCTTTGTTTAGTTGTTCTCTTGTTTCCTTTATTTTTTGTTTGTTTGTTTTTGCTTTTATCATTTGTCTTAGATTGCATTTGTCTGTTTGTTTTCTTTTCTTTTCTTCTTCTTCTTCTTCTTTTTTTTTTTTTTTTTTTTTTTTTTTTTGGCTGTACCACACAGCTTCTGGGGTCTTGGTTCCCCAACCAGGGGTTGGGCCTGAGCTTCCAGGGTAAGAGTGCAGACCCCACGATGCTGCACCACCAGAGAATTACTGGCCCAAGGGAATATTAATCAGTGTGAGCGCTCCCAGAAGTCTCCATCTCAACACAAAGATCCTGCTCCACACAACTGCTTGCAGGCTCCAGGGCAGGACAACTCATGCCAAACAACCAGCAAGATAGGAGGACATTGTCATGCATCAGCAGACAGGCTGCCTAAAGTTGGACTAAGTTCACAGACCCACCAAAACACACCATATGATGTGGCCATGCCCATCAAAGGGACAAGACTCAGCTCCAACCACGACAGCACATGCACCAGTCCCTCCCACTGGAAAACCTACACAAGCACTTGGACAAACCTCACCCACCAACTGGCAGGCACCACAAGCAAGAGGAACTACAAGCATGCAGCCTGCGTAAAGGAGACCACAAACACAGTAAGTCAGACAAAATGAGATGATAGAGAAATATGTTGCAGACAAAAAGGCAAGGTAAAAACCCACAAGACCAAATAAATGAAGAGGAAATAGGCAACCTACCTGAAAAAGACTTCAGGGTAATGATAGGAAAGATGATCCAAACTCTCGGAAACAGAATGGAGGCAAGGATTGAGAAGATACAAGAAATATGTAACAAAGACCTAGAAGAACTAAAGAACAAACACACAGTGATGAACAACATGATAACTGAAGTGAAAAATACACTATAAGGAAGCAATAGCAGAATAACTGAGGCAGAAGAACCGATAAGTGGGCTGGAAGCTAGAATGGTGGAAAAAATCGCCATGGAGCACAATAAAGAAAAAGAATGAAAAGAAATGAGGACAGTCTCAGAGACTTCTGGGACAATGTTAAATACACCAACATTCAAATTACAGGGGTCCCAGAAGAAGAGAAAGAGAAAGGGTCTGAGAAAATATTTGAAGAGATTAGAGTTGAAAACTTAACATGGGAAAAGAAAGAGTCACCCAAGTCCAGGAATCACAAAGAGTCCCATACAGGATAAAGCCCAGGGGAAACATGCTGAGATACATATACTGAAACTAACAAAAATTAAATCCAAAGAAAAAATATTAAAAGCAGCAAGGGAAAAGCAGCAAATAACATACAAAAGAATCCCCATAAGGTTATCAATGGATTTTTCACCAGTAACTCTGTGGACCAGAAGGGAGTGGCATGACATATTTAAAGAGATGAAAGGGAAAAACCTACAACCAAGAGTACTCTAACCAGTGAAGATCTCATTCAGATTCAATGGAGAAATCAAAAGCTTTACAGACGAACAAAAGCTAAAATTAAGCACCACCAAACCAGCTTTACAACAAATGCTAAAGGAACTTCTCTAAGAGGGAAGCAGAAAAGAAAAAGCCCTACAAAACCAAACCCAAAACAATGAAGAAAATGGTAATAGGAACATACATACTGATAATTAGCTTAAGTGTAAATGGATTAAATGCCCCAATCAAAAGAATTTATGAAAAGTGAAATCATATCAAGCATCTATTCCAATCACAATGCTATGAGATTAAAGATAAACTATAAGAAAAAAATGTAAAAAACACAAACACATGAAGTCTCAACAATATGCTACTAAACATCAAAGGGATCACTGAAGAAATCAAAAAGGAAATTTAAAAAACCTAAGATTGCTTTGGCTATTCAGGGTCTTTTGTATTTCCATACAAATTGTGAAACATTTTGTTCTAGTTCTGTGAAAAATGCCATTGGAAATTTCTTAGGGATTGAATTGAATCAGTAGATTGCATTGGGTAGTATAGTCATTTTCACAATGTTGATTCCTCCAATCCAGGAACATGGTATAACTCTCCATCTGTTTGTATCATCTTTAATTTCCTTCATCAGTGTCTTATAATTTTTTGCATACAGGTTTTTGTCTCCTTAGGTAGGATTATTCCTAGGTAATTTATTCTTTTTGTTGCAATCATAAATGGGAGTGTTTCCTTATATTCTCTTCCAGACTTTTCATCGTTAGTGTATAGGAATGCAAGAGATTTCTGTGCATTTATTTGGTACCCTGCAACTTTACCAGATTCATTTATTAGCTCCAGTAGTTTTCCGGTAGCATCTTTACAATTCTCTATGTATAGTATCATGTCATCTGCAAAGAGCGACAGCTTTATTTCTTCTTTTCTGATTTGGATTCCTTTTATTTATTTTTCTTCTCTGATTGCCATGACTAAAACTTCCAAAACTATGTTGAATAACAGTGGTGAGAGTGGGCAGACTTGTCTTGTTCCTGATCGGAGGGGAAATGGTTTCAGTTTTTCACCATTGAGAACCATGTTCGCTGTGGGTTTGTCATATATGGCCTTTATTATGTTGAGGTAGTTTCCCTCTATGCTCTCTTTCTGCAGAGATTTTATCATAAATGGGTGTTGAACTTTGTCAAAAGTTTTCCTGCACCTATTGAGATGATCATATTGTTTTTATCCTTCAATTTGTTAATATGGTGTATCATATATATATAGAATCAAAAAAACGGTTCTGATGAACTTAGGGACAGGACAGGAATAAAGATGCAGATGTAGAGAATGGACTTTAGGACACCGGCAGGGGGAAGGGTAAGCTGGGATAAAGTGAGAGAGTAGCACTGAAATATATACACCACCAAATGTAAAATAGATAGCTCGTGGGAAGAAGCTGCATCACACAGCGAGATCAGCTTGGTGCTTTGTGATCACCTAGAGGGGTGGTATAGGGAGGGTGGGATGGAGACACAAGAGGGAGGGGATATGGGGATACGTGTATACATGTAGCTGACTCACTTTATTATACAGTAGAAACTAGCACAGCATTGTAAAGCAATTATACTCCAATAAAGTTGTTAAAAAAAGAAACTAAGAAAAATGAAAAGGAAAGTAGGACCATCCAAAACCTATGAAAAGCAGCAAAAGCAGTTTTAAGTATAACGTTTATAGCAATACAATCTTACCTCAAGAAACAAGAAAAATCTCAAATAAACAATCAAACATTTCACCTAAAGCAAATAGAGAAAGAAGAACAAACAAAACCGAAATTTAGTAGAAGGAAAGAAATCATAAAGATGAGAACAGAAATGAATGAAATAGAAATGAAGAGAACAATCACAAAGATCAATGAAACTAAAAGATTGTTCTTTGAGAAGATTTAAAAAATTGATTAACCTTTATACAGACTCAATAAGAAAAAGAGGGAGAGAACTCAAATCAGTAAAATTAAAATTGAAAAAGAAGTTACAACAGACACCACAGAAATACAAAGCATCATAAGAGACTACTGTAAGCAAATATATGCCAAAAAAGGGGCAAGTTGGAAGAAATGGACAAATTCTTATAAAGGTAAAACCTTCCAAGACTGAACCAGGAAGAAATGGAAAATATGAATAGAACAATCAGAAGTAATGAAATTGAAACAGTGATTAAAAACCTTCCAGAAGACAAAAGTCCAGGACCAGATGGCTTCACAGGTGGTTTCTCTCAAACATTTAGAGAAGAGCTAACACCTATCCTTCTCAAACTGTTCCAACAAATTGCAGAGGGAGGAACACCCCCAAGATAATTCTATGAGGCCACCATCACCCTGACCAACACCGACAAAGATACCACACACAAAAGTATTACAGGCCAATGTCACCGATGGACATGGACACAGAAATCTTCAACAGAATACTAGCAAAACAAATCCAACAACACAAAGGATCATACACCATGATCAAGTGGAATTTATCCCAGAGATGCAAGGATTCTTCAATATACACAAATCAATCAATGTGATACACCATATTAAAAAACTGAAGAAAAAAATCATATGATCATCTCAATAGATGCAGAAAAAGCTTCTGACAAAATTCAACACCCATTTATGATAAAAAAAACTCTCCAGAAAGAGAGCATAGAGGGAACCTGCATCAACATAATAAAGACCATATATGACAAACCCACAGGAAACATCATTCTTTTAAAAAAAATTATTTATTTATTCATTTATTTAAATTTTGGCTGCATTGGGTCTTCACTGCTGCACATGGGTTTTCTCTAGTTGCAGTGAGTGGGGGCTACTCTTTGTTACGGAGTGCAGGCTTCTCATTGTGGTGACTTCTCTTGTTGCAGAGCATAGGCTCTAGGTGCATGGGCTTCAGTGGTTGTGGCACATGGGCTTCAGTAGTTGTGGCTTGCAGGCTCTAGAGCACAGGCTCAGGACTTGTGGCGCACAGGTTTAGTTGCTCTGCGGCATGTGGGATCTTCCCGGACCAGGGCTCAAGCCCATGTCCCCTGCATTGGCAGGCAGATTCTTAACAACTGCACCACAGGGAAGCCCAGAAACATCATTCTTAATGGTGTAAAACTGAAAGCATTTCCTTTAAGATCAGGAACAAGACAATGATGTTGACTCACCACTTTTATTCAACATAGCTTTGGAAGTCCCAGCCACAGCAATCAGAGAGCAGAAAGAAATAAAATGAATCCAAATTGGAAAAGAAGCAGTAAATCTGTCACTGTTTGTAGATGACATGATACTATACATAGAGAATCCTAAAGATGCCACCAGAAAACTACTAGAGCTACTCAATGAATCTGGTAAATTAGCAGGGTACAAAATAAATGCACATAAATCTCTTGCATCCCTATACACTAATGACAAAAAATCTGGAAAGTAAATTAAGGAAACACTCCCATTTACCAATGCAACAAAAAGAATAAAATACCTAGGAAAAAACCTACCTAAGAAGACAAAAGACTTGTATACACAAAACTATAAGACACTGATGAAAGAAATCAAAGATGATGGAAACAGATGGAGAGATATACCATGTTCTTTGATTGAAAGAATCAACATTATGAAAATGACTATACTACTCAAAGCAATCTACAGATTCAGTGCAATCCCTATCAAACTACCAATGGCATTTTTCACTGACCTAGAACAAAAAATTTCACAATTTGTATGGAAACACAAAAGACCCTGAATAGCCAAAGCAATCTTGAGAAAGAAAAATGTAGCTGGAGGAATCAGGTTCCCTAACTTCAGACTATACTACAAAGCTACAGTAATCAAGACAGTATGGTACTGGCACAAGAACAGAAATATAGAACAATGGAACAGGAGATAAATCCCAGAGATAAACCCACGCATCTAAGATCACCTAATCTATGACAAAGAAGGCAAGAATATACAATGGAGAAAAGACAGTCTCTTCAATAAGTGGTGCTGGGAAAACTGGACTGCTACATGTAAAAGAGTGAAATTAGAATATTCTCTAACACCATATACAAAAATAAACTCAAAATGGATTAAAGACCTAAATTTAAGACTGCATACCATAAAACTCCTAGAGGAAAACTCAGTCAGGACTCATTTTGACATAAATCACAGCAATATATATTTTTGATCTGTCCTCTAGAGCAATGAAAACAGAATCAAAAATAAATGGGACCTAATTAAACTTAAAAGCTTTTGCACAGCAAAGGAAATCATAAACAAAGCAAAAGTCAAACTATGGAGTGGGAGAAAGGATTTACAAATGGTGCAGCTGACAAGTGATTCATTTCCAAAATATACATAGAGCTCAATATCAAAAAAATAATCCCAATTCCAAAATGGGTGGAATACTTTAATAGACATTCCTCCAAAGAAAACGTACAGATAACCAATGGGCACATGAAAAAATGCTCCACATTTCTAATTATTAGAGAAATGCTAATCAAAACTACAATGAGGTATCATCTCCCACTGGTCAGATTGGCTCTCATCAAAAAATCTACAAACAGTAAATGCTGGAGAGGGTGTGGAGAAAAGGGAACTCTCCTACACTGTTGGTACGAATGTAAATTGGCACACCACTATTGAGAACAGTATGGAGGTTCCTTAAAAAACTAAAAATGGAACTAACATATGACCCAACAATCCCACTACTGGGCATATACCCTGAGAAGAACATAACTGAAAAAGAGTTATGTACCACAACGTTCATTGCAGCACTATTTACAATAGCCAGGACATGGAAGCATCCTAAGTGTCCATTAACAGATGAAAGGATAAAGAAGATGTGGCACGTTTATACAATGGAATATTACTCAGCCATTAAAAGAAATGAAATTGAGTTATTTGTAGTGAGGTGGATGGACTTAGAGTCTACCATAGAGTGAAGTAAGTTAGAAAGAGAAAAAAAATACTGTATGCTAACACATATATATGGGATCAAAAAAAAAGGTTCTGATGAATCTAAGAGCAGGACAGGAATAAAGACACAGATGTAGAGAATGGACTTGAGGACACAGGAGGGGGAAGGGTGTGCTGGGACAAAGTGAGAGAGTAGCACTGACATATATACACTACCAAATGTAAAATAGATAGCTAGTGGGAAGCAGCCGCATAGCACAGGGAGATCAGCTCAGTGCTCTGTGACCACTTAGAGGGGTGGGATATGGAGTGTGGGAGGGAGATCAAGAGGGAGGGGATATGGGGATATATATACATATAGCTGATTAACTTTGTTATACAGCAGAAACTAACACAACATTGTAATTGTACTTCAATAAAGATGTTTAAAAAATAATAATGATAAAGAGAAATGCTAGGGACAAATACAAAAAAGCAAGCAAACAAAAAATCTAAAAATAGAGCTACCATATGACCCAGCAATCCCATTAACAGATGTATATACAGAGAAAACTCTGACTTGAAAAGATACGTGCACCCCAATATTCATAACAACACTATTTACAACAGGCAAGACATGGAAGCAACCTAAATGTCCATTGACAGATGATTGGACAAAGAAGATGTGGTATATATGTATATATATAATGGAATATTAGTCAGCCATACAAAAGAATAAAATAATGCAATTTGCAGCAAGATGTATGGACATAGAGATTATCATACTAAGTGACCTAGTTCAGACAGAAAAAGACAAACATCATATGATATCACTTATATGTGGAATAAAATAATGATACAAATGAACTTATTTACAAAACAGAAATGGACTCACAGACATAGAAAACAAATATATGTTTATCAAAGGGGAAGGGGGGATGAAGGGATGGATTTGTAATTTGGGATAAACAAATACACTTTACTATATATAAAATAGATAAACAACAAGGACTTACTGTATAGCACAGGGAACTATATTCAATATCTTATAATGAAGAAGAATCTCTTAGAGGAAAGAAACTCTTAGAGGAAAATGCTCTTTGACATAAACCACAGCAAGATCCTTTTTGACCGAACCCCTAAAGTAATGAAAAGAAAAACAAAAATAAACAAATGCGACCTAATGAAACTTAAAAGCTTTTGCACAGCAAAGGAAATCATAAACAAGACGAAAAGACAACACTCAGAATAGGAGAAAATATTTGCATACAAAAAAACAGGCAAAGGATTAACCTTCAAAATATATAAACAGCTCATGGAGCTCAATATCAAAAAAGCAACCCAATTACAAAATGGGCAGTAGACCTAAATAGACATTTCTCCAAAGAAGACATACAGATGTCCAAGAGGAACATGAAAAGATGCTCAACATCATTAATTATTAGAGCAATGCTAATGAAAACTACAGTGAGGTATCACCTCACACCAGTCAGATTGGCCATCATTAAAAATCTATGAACAATAAATGCTGGAGAGGGTGTGGAGAAAAGGGAACCCTCTTTCACTGTTGGTGGGAATGGAAATTGATACAGCCACTATGGAGAACAGTATGGACGTTCCTTAAAAAACTAAACACAGAACTACCCTATGACACAGCAATCCCACTACTGGGCATATACCCGAGAAAAACATAATTCTAAAGGACACATGTAGCCCAATGTTCATTACAGCACTATTTACAGTAGCCAGGACATGGGAACAACCTTAATGTCCAACAACAGGTGACTGGATAAAGAAGATATGGTAATACATACAATGGAATATTACTCAGCCAAAAAAGGAACAAAATTGGGTCATTTGTAGAGATGTGGATGGACCTAGATTCTGTCATGCACATTGAAGTAAGCCAGAAAGAGTAAAACAAATATTATACATTAACGCATATATGTGGAATCTAGAAAAATGGTACAGATGAACATTTTTGCAGGGCAAGAATAGATACATAGACATAGAGAATGGACTTGTGAACATGGGTGGGAACGGGAGGGTTGGACGAATTGGGAGATTAGGATTGACATATATACACTACCATGTGTAAAATAGATAGCCCAGTGGGAACATGCTATAAAGCACTGGAAGCTCAGCTGGTGCTCCGTGACAACCTAGATGGGTGGGATGTGGGGTGGGAGGGACGTCAAAGTGGGTGGGGATATAGGTATACATATAGCTGATTCACTTCTTTGTACAGCAGTAACTAACACAACATTGTAAAGCAATTATACTCGAATAAAAATAAATAACTAAATGAAGTAAAAACAAGAGAATCTGAAAAAGTATATATACAGCCTTTTGAATCACTTTGCTGTACACCTGCTGAAACATTTTAAATCAAGTATACTTCAATTTAAAAATTTTAGAAAATTAAACATATCGTTCACCATTTTTAAAAAAGACATAGATTGGCAAAATGGATAAAATAAAAAACAGGATCCAACTCTATGCTGTCTACAGGAGACTCTTTTTAGACCTAAGAACACACATTGGTTGAAAGCAAAAGGATGGAGACAGATATTCTTTGTATAGTGTAACCAAAATACAGCTTGGTTGGCTATACTGGTGTCAGGAAAAACACATAATGTAAGTCACAAACCATTGCAAGGGACAAATAAGGTTATTATATAAAGATAAAATGGTTGATTCACCAAGAAGATATAACGTTATAAAAATATATGTACAAAACATCAGAACTCCGAAATATATAAAGCAAACATTGACAGAACTGAAGGGAGAAATAGCTCAATGATAAGAGTAAAAGACTTCAAAATTTTCCTACTCCATTCAGGATAGTATAACAAAATATCACAGACTGCATACCATATAAAGAACAGAAATTTCTTTCTCAAGTTCTAGAGGCTGAAAATCCAAGATCAGGGTGCCAGCATGGTTGGGTGATGACCCTTTACCACGTTGTAAAGTTCTTGTTGTATCCTCAAATGGTGAAAGATACAAGGGAGATCTCTCAGGCCTCTTTTATAAAGGCATTAATTGTATTCATGTGGGCTCTGCCCTCATGACCTAATCACCTCCCAAAGGCCCCACCTTCTTATACCATCGCACTGGGCATTAGGATTTCAACACATAAATTCTGTGGGGACACAAACTTTCATACCACAGCAATACTCTACTTCTAATAATGGAGAGAACAACCAGACAATGTTAATAAGGAAATAGGGAACATAAACAACATTCTAGAACAACTGAAACTCATAGACGTACAAAGAGCACTCCATCCCCAAACAGCAAATTACATATTTTTCTCAGGTGCATATTGAAACATTCTCCAGGATAGACCATATATTAGGCCACAAACCACGTTTTAATAAATTTTAAAAGGTAGAAATCATATAGACTATCTTTTTCAATCACAATACAATGAAATAAATCAATGCAAGAATGAAAACTTCACAAATATGTGTGAATTAAACAACACACTCTTAAACAACCAAAGAGTCAAAGGGGAAATCGGAATATATCTTGAGACAAGTGAAAATGAAAACCAAACATGCCAAAACTTATGGAATACAGCAAAAGCAGTGCTAAGCAGGGAATTTTTTGCTGTAAATGTTTTCATTAAAAAAGAAGGAAAAATATTAGGTCAGCAACCTAATTTTTCACCTTAATGAACTAGAAAAAGAAGAATAAACTAAACCCAAACTTAGAAGAAGGAAATAAAAAATACTAGAGCAGAAATCATAAAATGTCAAATAGAAAAACAACAGGGAATATCAGTAAAATCAAGCATTGGTTCTTTGAAAAAATCAACAAAATTGACAAACCTTTAAATAGATTTACCACAAAAAAGAGGAAACACAAATAATAAAAATCACAAATGAAAGTGGGACTTACTGCTGATTTAATGAAATAAAAAATGATTATAGGTGAGTCCTATGAATAATGGTATGCCATAAAATGGATAACCAAAATGAAATGGACAAATTCCAAGAAACACAAAACCTACTAAGACTGGATCATGAATAAATACAAAACCTGAATAGACCTATAACTAGTAAGGAGTTTGAATCAGCAATCTAAAACCTCCTAACAAAGAAAAGCTCAGGACTAGATGGCTTCACTGGTGAATCCTATAGAACATTTTTAAAAGAACTAACGTCAATACTTCTCAAACTCTTCCACATATATTGAAGAGGAGGGAATATACCTAACTCATTCTGAGGCCAGCATTACCTTGACACTAAAGCCAGATTTACAACCAAACAATGCAAAACTACAAACAGATATCCCTTATGAAAATTTATGTTAAAAATACTCAGCAAAATACTAGCAAACTAAATTCAACAACATATTAAAAATAGTATACACTATGACTAAGTGGGATTTATTCCTGGAAGGCAAGAATGGTTCAACATATGAAAATCAATAACTATAATATATGACATTAACAAAATGAGAGGAACTAAACACATGATTTCTCCAACTGATGCAGAAGAATCATCTGACAAAATTCAACACCCTTTTTATTATAAAACACGCAATGAACTAGGAATAGAATAAAACTTTCTCAACATGCTAAAGACTATGTATAAAAACCCAAAGCCAACATTACATTCAATGGTGACAGACTGAAAACCTTTCCTCTAAGATCAGGAACAAGACAAGGATGCTCACATTGGCCATTTCTATTCAACATATCATTAGAATTTCTAGCCAAAGCAATTAGACAAGAAAAAGAAATAAAAGGTATCCAAATTGGAAAGGAAGAATTAAAATTATTGCAGGTGGCATGATCCTATATGTAAAAATTTCTAAAGGTTTTCCATATAAGAAAAACTATTTAAACTAATATATTCAGAAAAACTACAGGATGAAAAAATCAGCATACAAAAATCATTGGTATTTTTATGCACTAACAATGAACAAAGAAAATAAGAAAACAATTCCATTTACAGTAGCACAGATATGAAAAAGAAATGAAGAACTGATACATTTTACAACATGGATGAATGTTGAAAATATGCTACATGAAAGAAACCAGTCACAAAAAATCACATATTTTATGATTTCATTTATATGAAACGTCTGGAAGAAGCAAATCCTTAAGTAGTAAATGTATATTAGTGTTTTGCCTATGCCTGGATGAATTAAGGGAAAATGGGCAGTGACTGCTAAAATACATGGTTTCTTATTGGGGTGATAAAATGTTCTACAGTTTATTGTTGTGGATCATTGTACAATTCCGTGAATATATTCAAAACCATTGAACTGTGCATTTTAAACAGGTGGTTTCTATGGTATGTGAATCATATTTCTCTTTATTTCCACTTGAAGTAATTGTATGACTCTTGCTACATATGGATGAGAGAAATTAAAACTTCATCTTGCATTTGCATTCCACTTAACCCTACACACATAATGTCATGTTTTCATAGTCTCCTAATTTCACTCAGTTATTCATCCTAAATTGCTCCACCTAATTAAGGTCCAGCATTTTGTCAGAATGTGGATTTTGGCAAAGTAAAAGAGATCATGGGAGACAAAGGTCTTCATTTACCGGATCTTAGAATCTTGGGCTACTCAGTCAGGACTGGAAAGGTTTTACCATTGTAAATATTGGGAAATTAAGTCGTAGGGACCCAGTCCCAGATCATAAGGTTTGTTACTGATAGAGCTGCTGGTCGATCCCAGGATTCAGATTGACTATGTCAGGGCTCTGTCGAGCAGGAGTGCCAGTCAGCAGTTAAGAGCACTTTCTAACACACCACTGTAAAGCAATTATACCCCAATAAAGATGTTTAAAAAAAAAAAAAAAGAGCACTTACTGTGAGCCTGACATTTCTCTAGGCATTGAGCTTACAGCTCTAGAAATAGACCATTGGGAAAGTATGCTTACACCTGGGTGTGAGGGGGGTAGGTGAGAGAAAGATGACCTCCTCCCACCCACTGCACTTTCTTTCTCCCCCCCTCTGGCCTGGTTGTTCAGGGAACATTCCAGGTAGTCCACATCCAAGCCCATGGATCCCATGGACTGAAGGTGGGGAAATGATTTGCAGTCCCCAGCTACTCAGCAGCCTCACATCTCTCCAATTAAGTCCTGCTGTGTTTTCTTTCCCGTCAGCTTCTGTCCTCCATACAATATTCTGGGCTCTATAATCAACTCAGGTGTCTAATGGCACAGTTAATTGGCCCTCGCTGCTGGTTGCTATGGTGATGCAGCCAGACGTTCTGCTCACTAAATTGAAATAAGAGGGAATCTGAGGTGGGAGGGGACAGCATGGGGAGAGTGGGGAGGCTGAAATTAAAATACTTTAATAATTTCTCTTGATTAAAAGTCCATTTTAAACTCCTGTTCCCTACTCTGTCTCTTGGAAAATAGAAACTTAATTGGGATAAAAGCCTTTTAAAAGTTTTTTAAATTGGAGTATAGGTGCTTTACAATGTTGTGTTAGTTTCTGCTGTACAGCAAAGAGAATCAGTCATACATATACATATATCCACTCTTTTCCATTCCCTTCCCATTTAGGTCACCACATAGCAGTGAGTAGAGTTCCCTGTACTATACAGTATGTTCTCATTAGTTATCAATTTTGTATATAGTAGTGTATATATGTCAGGGGTAAAAGCCTGGAAATAGGGATATTTCCAAGGTAAGGATAAGGCTTCACATACTCAAGACCAACAGTAATTGCAGGGAGTGCCTTTTGCCTTTGGAAAAAATAGCAGTAGGGATGGAGACCAAGATCCTTATTTATATGGGTCTTAGTTTCATGCATGTCAGTCCAGGCTTCAATGGCACCTTCTAATGTACTTTTTACATACTTCGCTTTTCTCTTTTTTGGAAAAGCTTTATTTATAGACCAGGTTTCTTAAAAATTGAAGTATAGTTGATTTACAATATTATATTAGTTTCAGATGTACAACAAAGTGATTCAATATTTTTATAGATTATATTCCTTTTAAAGTTATTGCAGATAATGGCTATATTTCCATATATTGTAAAATATATCATTGTTACTTATCTATTTTATGCATAGTAATTTGTATCTCTTAATCCTGTACCCCTATCTTGCATCTCTCCACTTCTGTCTCCTCACTGGTAACCACTAGTTTGTTCTCTATATCTGTGAGTCTATTTAAGTGATGTCATACAGTATTTGTCTTTCTCTGTCAAACTTATTTCACTAAGCATAATATTCTCTATGTCCACTCATGTTGTAAATGGCAGAATTTCCTTTTTTATGGCTCAGTAATATTCCATTCCATATGTATACCACCTCTTCTTTGTCCATTCATCTGTTGATGGACACATAGGTTGCTGCCATATCTTGACTATTGTAAATAATCCTGCTATGAATATTGGGGTGCATGTGTCTTTTCAAATTAGTGTTTTCACTGACTTTGAATACATACCGAGGAGTGGAATTGCTGGATCATATGGTAGTTCTATTTTTAATCTTTTGAGGAACATCCATACTGTTTTCCATAGTGGCTGCACCAATTTACATTCTCTCCAAGAGTGTACAAGAGTTCCCTTTTCTCAAAATTCTTGCCAACATTTGTTATTTGGGGTCTTTTTATGATACACATTCTGACAGGTGTAAGGTGAAATCTCATTTCAGATTTGATTTGCATTTCTCTGATGATTAGGGATGTTGAGCATCTTTCATGTGCCTAATAGTCACATCTACATCTTCTTTGGAAAAAATACCTGTTCAGGTCCTCTGCCCATTTTGAATCAGGATGTTCATTTGTTTGTTTGTGTTTTAATGTTGAGTCCTATGAATTCTTTGTATATTTTGCATATTAACCCCTTGTCAGGTAGATCACTTGCATATATATTATTCCATTTAGCAGTGGACTTTTAGTATTTTTTATCTCCTTTTTAAAAAAATTTTTTTAATCTTTATTGGAGTATAATTACTTTACAGTGTTGTGTAAGTTTCTACTGTATAACAAAGTGAATCAGCTATACGTATACATATATCCCCATATACCTTCCCTCTTCCTTCTGCCTCCTACCCTCTGTATCCCACCCTTCCAGGTGGTCACAAAGCACTGAGCTGATCTCCATGTGCTATGTAGCTGCTTCCCACTAGTTATCTACCTTACCTTTGGTAGTGTATATATGTCAATGCTACTCTCTCACTTTGTCCCAGCTTACCCTTCCCCCTCCCCATATCCTCAGGTCCATTCTCTATGTCTGTATCTTTATTCCTGTCCTGCCCCTAGGCTCATCAGGACCAATTTTTTAAAGATTCCTTATATATGAGTTAGCAAACAGTATTTGTTTTTCTCTTTCTGACTTACTTCACTCTGTAGGACAGACACTAGGTCTATCCACCTCACTACAAATAACTCAATTTCGTTTCTTTTTATGGCTGAGTAGTATTCCATTGTATATATGTGCCACATCTTCTTTAGCCATTCATCTGTCGATGGGCACTTAGGTTGCTTCCATGTCCTGGTTTTGGAAATAGTGCTGCAATGAACATTGTGATACATGACCCTTTTTGAATTATGGTTTTCTCAGGGTATATGCCCAGCAGTGGGATTGCTGGGTTATAGGGTAGTTCTATTTTTATATTTTAAGGAACCTCCATACTGCTCTCCATAGTGGCTGTATCAATTTAAATTCCCACCAACAGTGCAAGAAGGCTCCCTTTTCTCCACACCCTCACCAGCACTTATTGTTTCTAGATTTTTTGAGGATGACCAGTCTGACCGGTGTGAGGTGACACTTCATTGTGATTTTGGTTTGCACTTCTCTAATGATTAGTGATGTTGAGCACCCTTTCACGTATTTGTTGGCAATCTGTATGTCTTCTTTGGAGAAATGTCTATTTAGGTCTTCTGCCCACTTTTGGATTGGGTTGCTTGTTTTTTTGATATTGAGCTGTATGAGTTGCTTGTATATTTTGGAGATTAATACTTTGTCAGTTGCTTTGTTTGCAAATATTTTCTCCCATTCTGTGGGTTGTCTTATTTATGGTTTCCTTTGCTGTGCAAAAGCTTTTAAGTTTCATTAGGTCCCATTTGTTTATTTCTGTTTTTACTTCCATTTCTCTAGGAGGTGGGTCAAAAAGGATCTTGCTGTGATTTATGTCTTAGAGTGTTCTTCCTATGTTTTCCTCTAATAGTTTTATAGCGTCTGGCCTTAAACTTAGGTCTTTAATCCATTTTGAGTTTATTTTTGTGTATGGTGTTAGGGAGTGTTCTAATTTCATTCTTTTACATGTAGCTGTCCAGTTTTCCCAGCTCCACTTATTGAAGAGACTGTCTTTTCTCCACTGTATATTCTTGTTTCCTTTGTCAAAGATAAGATGACCATATGTGTGTGGGTTTGCCTCTGGGATTTCTATTTTATTCCATTGTTCTATCTTTCTGTTTTTGTGCCAGTACCATACTGTCTTGATTACTGTAGCTTTGTAGTATAGTCTGAAGTCAGGAAGCCTGATTCCTCCAGCTCCGTATTTTTTTCCTCAAGATTGCTTTTGCTGTTTGGGGTCTTTTGTGTCTCCATACAAATTTTAAGATTTTTTGTTCTAGTTCTGTGAAAAATGCCATTGGTAATTTGATAGAGATTGCATTGAATCTGTAGATTGCTTTGGGTAGTGTAGTCATTTTCACAATGTTGATTCGTCCAATTCAAGAACATAGTATATCTCTCCATCTGTTTCTATCGTCTTTGATTTCTTTCATCAGTGTCTTATAGTTTTCTGCATACAGATCTTTTGTCTCCTTAGGTAGGGTTATTCCTAGGTATTTTATTCCTTTTTTGCAACCATAAATGAGAGTGTTTCCTTCATTTTTCTTTCGGATTTTTCATCATTAGTGTATAGGAATGCTGGAGATTTCTGTGAATTAATTTTGTATCCTGCTACTTTACCAGATTTATTGATTAGCTCTAGTAGTTTTCTGGTAGCATCTTAGGATTCTGTATGTATAATATCATGTCATCTGCAAACAGTGACAGCTTTGCTTCTTCTTTTCCAATTTGGATTCCTTTAATTTCTTTTTCTTCTCTGATTGCTGTGACTAAAACTTCCAGAACTATTTTGAATAATAGTGGCAAGAGTGGGCACCCTTGTCTTGTTCCTGATCTTAGAGAAAGTAGTTTCATTTGTTCACCATTGAGAATGATGTATGCTGTGGGTTTTTCATATATGGCCTTTATTATGTTGATGTAGTTTCCCGCTATGCTCCCTTTCTGGAGAGGTTTTATCATAAATGGGTGTTGAATTTTGTCAAAAGCTTTTTCTGCAAAAATTGAGATGATCATACGGTTTTTATTCTTCAATTTGTTAATATGGTGTATCACATTGATTGATTTGCATATACTGAAGAATCCTTGCATCCCTGGGATAAACCACAGTTGCTCATGGTGTATGATCCTTTTAATGTGCTGTTGGATTCTGCTTGCTAATATTTTACTGAGGATTTTTGCAACTATGCTCATCAGAGATATTGGCCTGCAGTTTTCTTTCTTTGTGACATCTTTGTCTGGTTTTGGTATCAGGGTCTCCGCCGCATGTGAGATCTTCCCGGACCGGGGCACGAACCCGTGTCCCCTGCATCGGCAGGCGGACTCTCAACCATTGTGCCACTAGGGAAGCCCTCTACTATATTTTGGAAGAGTTTGAGAAGGATATGTGCTATCTCTTCTCCTAATGTTTGATAGAATTCACCTGTGAAGCTATCTGATCCTGGGATTTCATTTGTTCAAAAATTTTTTAATCACAGTTTCAATTTCAGTGCTTGTGATTGGTCTGTTCATATTTTTATTTCTTCCTGGTAGAGCCTTGGAAGGTTGTACTTTTCTAAGAATTTGTTCATTTCTTCCAGGTTGTCCATTTTATTGGCATATAGTTGCTTGTAGTAGTATCTCATGATCCTTTGTATTTCTGCAGTGTCAGTTGTTACTTCTCCTTTTTCAATTCTAATTCTGTTGATTTGAATATTCTCCCTTTTTTTCTTGTTAAGGCTGGTTAACAGTTTACCAATTTTGTTTATCTTCTCAGAGTATCAGTTTTTAGTTTGATTGATCTTTGTATTGTTTCTTTCATTTCTTTTTCATTTATTTCTGATCTGATCTTTATGATTTCTTTCCTTCTCCTAACTTTCGGGTTTTTTTGGTGTTCTTCTTTTTCTTGCTCTAATTGCTTTAGGTGTAAGTTTAGGTTGTTTATTTGAGATGTTTCTTGTTTCTTGAGGTAGGATTCTGTTGCTATAAAGTTCCCTCTTAGACTGGTTTTGCTGCACCCCATAGGTTATGGGTTGCTGTGTTTTCATTGTCATTTGTTTCTAGGTAATTTTTGATTTCCTCTTTGATTTCTTCAGTAATCTCAGGGTTATTTAGTGGTATATTGTTTAGCCTGCATGTGTTTTTATTTTTTAGATTTTTTTCCCTGTAATTGATATCTAATCTCATAGCGTTGTGGTCGGAAAAGATACTTGATATTATTTCAATTTTCTTAAATTTACTGAGGCTTGATTTGTGACGCAAGATATGATCTATCCTGGAGAATGTTCCATGTGCCCTAGAGGAGAAGGTGTATTCTGTTGTTTTTGGATTGAATGCCCTATAATTATCAATTAAGCCCATCTGGTCTGATGAGTCATTTAAAGCTTGTGTTTCCTTATTTATTTTCATTTTGGATGATCTGTCCACTCGTGAAAGTGGGGTGTTAAAGTTCCCTCCTATTATTATGATACTGTTGATTTCCCCTTTTATGGCTGTTAGCATTTGCCTTATCTATTGAGGTGTTCCTATGTTGGATGCATATATATTAACCATTGTTATATCTTCTTGTATCAATCCCTTGATCATTATGTAGTGTCCTTCCCTGTCTCTTCTAACAGTCTTCATTTTAAAATCTATTTTTTTCTGATATGAGCATTGCTATTCCAGCTTTCTTTTGATTTCCATTTGCATGGAATATTTTTTTCCCATCCCCTCACTTGCAGTCTGTATGTGTACTTAGGTCTGAAGTGGGTCTCTTGTAGATAGCATATATACAGGTCTTGTTTTTGTATCCATTCAGCCAGTCTGCATCTTTTGTTTGGAGCATTTAATCCATTTACATTTAAGGTAATTATCAACATGTATGTTCCTATTACCATTTTGTTAATTTTTTTGGTTTGTTTTTGTAGGTCTTTTCCTTCTCTTGTGTTTCCCACCTAAAGAAGTTCTTTTAGCATTTGTTGTAAAGCTGGTTTGGTGGTGTTGAATTGTCTTAGCTTTTGCTTGTCTCTGACGCTTTTGATTTCTCCATCGAATCTGAATGAGGTCCTTGCTGGGTAGAGTATTCTTGGTTGTAGCTTTCTCCCTTTCATCACTTTAAATATAGCACGCCACTCCCTTCTGGCTTGCAGAGTTTCTGCTGAAAGGTCAGGTGTTAACCTTATGGGGATTCCCTTGTATGTTATTTGTTGCTTTTCCTTTGCTGCTTTTAGTATTTTTTTCTTTGTGTTTAATTTTTGTTAGTTTGACTAATATGTGTCTTGGCATGTTTCTCCTTGGATTTATCTTGTATGGGACTCTCTGTGACTCCTGGATTTGATTGACTATTTCCTTTGCCATGTTAGGGAACTTTTCAATTGCAATCTCTTCAAATATTTTCTCCAACCCTTTCTCTTTCTCTTCTTCTTCTGGGACCCCTGTAATTTGAATGTTGGTGCATTTAATGTTTCTCAGAGGTCTCTCAGACTCCTCAATTCTTTTCATTCTTTTTCTTTATTCTGCTCTGCAGCAGTTATTTCCACTATTCTATTTTCCAGGCCACTTATCCATTGTTCTGCCTCAGTCATTCTGCTATTGATTCCTTCTAGAGTATTTTTAATTTCACTTATTGTGTTGTTCATCATTGTTGGTTTGTTCTGTTGTTCTTCTAGGTCCTTGTTAAACATTTCTTGTATTTTCTCTATTCTCTTTCCAAGATTTTCGACCATGTTTACTAGCATTACTCTGAAATCTTTTTCACGTAGAGTGCCTATTTCCTCTTCATATTTTTGGTCTGGTGGGTTTTTACCTTGCTCCTTCATCTGCTGCTTATTTCTCTGTCTTCTCATTTTGTTTAACTTCCTGTATTTGTGGTCTCCTTTTCACAGGCTGAAGGTTCGTATTTCCTCTTATTTCTGGTGTCTGCCCCCAGTGGGTTAGTTTTGTTCAGTGGCTTGCGTAGGCTTCCTGGTGGCGGGTACTGGTTCCTGTGTCCTGGTTGGTGCAGCTGGATCTTCTCCCTTTGCTGAGCAGGGCCACATCTGGTGGTGTGTTTTGGAGTGTCTGTGAACTTAGTAGGACTTTACGCAGGCTCTCTCTTAGTGGGTGGGCTTGTGTTCCTGACTTGCTAGTTGTTTGGCATGGGGAGTCCAGCACTGGAGCTTGCTGGCCATTCAGTGGAGCTGGGTCTTAGTGTTGAGACAGAGATCTCTGGGAGAGCTCTTGCTGATTAATATTACATGGGGTCGGGAAGTCTCTGGTGGTCCAACATCCTTGACTTGGCTCTAGCACCTCGGAAGTTGAGGTCTGACACCCAGCTGGAGTACCAAGCCCCTGCCAGCTGCACAGCACAGAAGAAAAGAAAGAAGAAAAAAAATAACAAACATACAGACCCCCAAAACAAGTAGTAAAAGCAAAGCTAAACAAACAAAATCACACAAAGAAACACACACACACACTCACAAAAAGAGGGGAAGAAAAGGAAGAGAAGCCTTTTAGTTTTTTTGATAGTTTCCTTCACTGTACAAAAACTTTTTAATTTAATGTATTCCCATTTGTTTACTTTTGTTTTTTTTCTGTTTGCCTGAGGAGACATATCTAAAAGAAATATTGCTAAGACCGATGTCAAAAAACATACTGCCCATGTTTTTCTTCTAGTTTTATAGTTTCGGGTATTACATCTAAGGCTTTAATACATTTTGAATTTATTTTTGTGTATGCTGTGAGAGAATAGTTCAGTTTGATTCTTTTGCTTGTAGCTGTCCAGTTTTCCCAACACCATTTATCGAACAGGTTGTCTTTCCCCCATTGTGTATTCTTGCCTCCTTTGTCATAGATTAATTGTCCCTCTAAGGATGAATTCATTTCTGGGCTCTCTATTCCATTCCATTGATCTGTGTGTCTGTTTTTTTATTCCCACATGGTATTATGATTTTTAAAATTTTTTACAATTTTTAAAGTTTACAGTGCATTTACAGTTAATACAAAATATTGACTATATTCCTCATGTTGTACAATACATCCTTGTAGATAATCTTAAAACCAATAGTTTGTACCTAACACTCTACCCATCTCTATATTGTCCCTCCCCAATCTCCCCTTTATATTTATATATTTTAGTTTGCTGCATATTTTAGATTCCACATATAACTGATATCATACAGTATTTGTCTTTCTCTAGCTGACTTATTTCCTTTAGCATAATGACTTCCAAGTCCATCCAATTTGCAGCAAATAACACAAATTTCATTATTTTTATGGCTGAGTAGTATCTCATTGAAGATATACACCACATCTTTTTTATCCATTCAACTGTTTATAGACATGTAGGTTGCTTCCACATCTTGGCAAATTGTAAATAATGCTGCTATGAACATTGGGGTGCATGTACCTTTTTGAATTAGTGTTTTTGTGTTTTTTCTAATATATATCCAGGAGTGAAACTGCTGGGTTATATGATAGTTCTATTTTTAGTTTTTTGAGAAACCTCCATAGTGTTTTGCACAGTGGCTTCACCAACTTACATTCCTACCAACAGTGTAAGAGGGTTCCCTTTTCTCCACATCTTCGCCAATAGTTGTTATTTGTGTTCTTTTTGATGATAGCCCTTTGGACAAGTGTGAAATCATATCTCATTGTGGTTCTGATTTTCATTTCCCTGATGATTAGCGATGTTGAGCATCTTTTCATATGCCTGTTGGCCATCTGAATTTCCTCTTTGAAAAATGTCTATTCAGTTCTGCCACTTTTTAATTGGGTTGTTTGTTTGTTTGATGTTGAGCTGTATGAGATGTTTATATATGTTGGATATTAATCCCTTATCAGTTAAGTCTTTTGCAAAACTTTCTTCCATTCAGTACGTTGTTTTTTTGTTTTGTCAATGGTTTCCTTTGTTGTGCAAAAGCTTTTAAGTTTAATTAGGTCCCATTTTTTTCCTTTTATTTTCTTTACTTTAGGAGACAGACCCAAAAAAATGTTGCTGGGGTTTATATCAAAGAGTGTTCCGCCTATGTTTTCCTCTAGGAATTTTATAGTATCCAGTTTTACATTTAGGTCTTTAATTCATTTTGAGTTTATTTTGTATACGGTGTTGGAGAATGTTATAATTTCATTCTTTTACGTGTAGCTGTCCAGTTTTCCCAGCACCACTTACTGAAGTGACTGTCTTTCCTCCAGTGTATATTCTTGCCTTCTTTATTTTAGATTAATTGACCATAGCTACGTGGGTTTATCTCCGGGCTTTCTATCCTGTTCCATTGATCTGTGTGTCTGTTTTTATGCCAGTACCATACTCTTTTGATTATTGTAGTTTTGTAGTATAGTCTGAAGTCATGGAGCATGATTCCTCCAGCTCTGTTCTTCATTCTCAATATTGTTTTGACTATTGGGTTTTTTTGTGTGTTTCCATGCAAATTTTAGAATTATTTGTTCTAGTTCTGTGGAAAATATCCTTGGTATTTTCATACGGATTGCATTGAATAATATATATATATATCTTTCCATCTGTTTGTGTCAGCTTCAATTTGCTTCATCAGTGTCTTGTAGTTTTTGGAGTACAAGTCTTTAATCTCATTAGTTAGATTTGTTCCTAGGTATTTTATTTTTTTCGATGTGACTGTAAATGGGATTGTTTTCTTAATTTCTCTTTCTGATAGCAGCTTTCTTTTAAACTACTCAAGTAAAATTCCTGGGAGTATAAGTAGTTGGATAAAACATCAGAAAAAGGAATTGAGCATTATAACATGTTTGGGTATTACCTAAACTTTATTAAACCTTTCAAATAAAAAACAAATCTAGATTTAGATTAGAAGAGGCTTTATTCCAATGGATTTTGGCAAGAGAGGGGAAAGGGACTATTGCAATAGGGAGAATATCTGCCCATGAAATCTGTAAGTATTTCAAAGGTAAGGCATAAAAGGGCCTTTTTTTATTAATAGGGAAAAGAGACCAAAACTAGAAAGAACCAGGCTTGGGGAAGTGGGATGAAAGGGTAGCCAGACTGAACAGGTGATCATGAAATGTTTTTCCCTGAGGTTAATTGATGCCATTAAGGGGTCATGAAGGATACTCAAGCTGAGGGTGGGTCAAAGTTAAAAGGCCTGAAGAAAGGAGAGAAGCTTAACTAAAGTTTGGTAAAGTCAAGGTAGCAGATATATTGTCCAGATTGGTCAGTGGTTTCAATCAGTTAAGTTAATTCTTTATGAAGCAAAGAACAGATATTTGGAGCATCTGGGTTTAGCCTTGTTATATAGGTTAACAAGGTGCATATCGTGTGTCTTATCTAAGTTATATGGAGAAGAGTGTTTCTTTGTAGTAAGTAGTTTCTCAGAGCACAAAAAAGTTGAATATTTCTTAATTTCCTCTGTTTTCTAGGAGCACAGGGCTCAGGTAAAATTCAACATTGTCAGTCTCCACTTTTGTTCAAGATGAATGATATTTGTCACTAAGCAACTCAGAGGTGGTTGTAAACTTCCTGAGTGTTGAGAAGCAGTGTCTCCGAGTATTTCAGCAGACTACCTGGGTGATCCAGACAGCAATTTGTCCAGGGATAAATCTAGCTCATGTATGGTCTGCTGCAGTGATGAGTCCTTCAGGTATATTTCAAGTCAGAGGTAAGAATATGGACTGAAATAATGAGAGAGACTGGACATAAAATGTTCAAGTAACAAGTCTGTTTTAATAGTCTGGATGGAAACAATAACAGCTGACTTTACTTAGCACTTACTTTGTTCCAGGCACAATTCTAAGCACATACCACCACTATTGCAACCTGTTCCTCTAATCATACTTAACTGTAACTTCTGGGGATGGGGATATTTGTGAGCAATATCAGGAGTGTGGGGTTGATCATTAGAGCAGCTGCCTGGACCACTGCAAGTCTTTCTAAAATCTGTAAGACTATTCTGTGAATCACGAGGTTAATTTTACTGATAGATGTCCCTGGTGCCAATGCTGCTGTAGGATTGGTTCCTTCTTTAACAAACCGGAGTCCATTTAAAAAATATACTCTTAGACATGTTTATTTATTTATTTTTAACAGGTTTATTGAGGTGTAACTTACACATCATAAAATTCACCCACTTTAAGTGTACAATTCAATAATTTTTAGTGAACTCACAGTGTTGTGTAACCACTGTCAAGTTTTAGAAAGTTTCCATTGCCCCAGGAGGATCCCTAGTGCTCATTTTTAGCCACTCCAAGTTTCCATCCCCAGTCCCAGGTAAACTACTTTGTGTCTCTACTTTCTGTCTCTAGAGATTTGCCTTTCATGGACATCTATGATGTAATAATATAATGTGAGGTATTTTGTGTCTGGCTTCCCAGATGTCTTTTTGATTTGGAGCTACATCTTTCCCATGCCTCACTTTCAGCATCCCAGTCCTTTTCCAATTACTTAGTATACATTATAAACCCTGTAAAATAGTCTTCAAATAGAACATAAAAGGGAAAGGGATTTCATAAAACTTGTATTAGTCTCTGTGTGCTCTTTCCCACATATAGTATGTTAATACTCAAATATATACATATGTGTGTGTTAACCTCTCCCTTTTATTAAATGAATAGTAGAACACAAAAATCTATACATTTTCCCACTTAAAACTTATATTCTAATATTTTATAGTTTTAAAAAATTCTGCAATAAAGTTGTACATATATCATCTTGAGATACACACACACACACACACACACACACATACATATATCTTTGGAATAAATCCCTATGAATGGAAATGATGATTAAAGGATTTGTGCATTTGTAATTTTGAAAGAAATTTACAAATTGTCCTCCAGAGGTTGTACCAAGTTTTACAAGCAGCATAGAATGTGAACAATAATTCACAAAGGAGGAAATCACATTGCTAATAAGCTTGAAAAATATCCATTGATAATTTTAAAATTAAAATTAATACAATATTAGGGTATCACTTGTCACCTTAAAAAAGAGTAAACAGAACAAAACCAGTAAATGAATCTGTGTACTCAAGGAAAGAGCCATTTACATAAATCTAAACTACTGCAGTATTTTATAAAATGGTCATAACATTTTACCCAGTAATCCACTTCTTGGGCTCTTTAATAAAAGTCAGAAATGCAGATTTTGCACTCAAAAATTCATTATAGCCTAGTTTCTAATAGTGGGGAAATTTGAAGTGTTCAATAGCAGTGGAATATTAAAGTGATTAAACAGTTGGTTTAATATATAGCCACTAAAATAACATTTAAAAATAGTTCTAGGGGCATGTAAAATATAAAATGAAATAATACTCATGTAAAACTGTACATTAGTATATGATCTCAGTGGAATGAAAATGTATAACACTTGCATAGATAAATGGTTGGGAAAATACACCAGAAGTTTAACAATGGTTATCTCCAGTTTGAGGAATTTATATGATTTTTCTTATTAATTTTTTCTGTATTTACCAAGTTTTCAACAGTGCTCAAGAATTGTTTTTTAAATCATAAACAAAAGCTCATTTAAAACATTTACACAAGAATTATTAATGGTATGGGGAAAGATCACTACATAGTTACATGAAAAAAGGCAGGATATAAAGCAAAATGATATTAAATATGAAAATGCAAATAACTACACAGATGGGGAAAAGCTAGTAAAAATGCATCTAAATGTTAAAATTGTTGTCTCTAGTGGCATGAAAATATGGGTGTTCAGTTGCATAAATATTATTTTTATAATGAGAAAAAATAACGGCTATAAAATAAAATCCCAATGTAAATATAGGGTAAAGGATATGAATATCATTCAAAAAAGAAAAAATAGAAATTCTGTGAAGCATTGCAATATGTTTAGCTTTCCTACTTACCAAAGAAATGCATATTGAAACAATTCTTAGATGCAAATTTTCACCTATCACGTTGAGAAATGATTATTTAAAAGATCATAATCAATGGAAGCAACGATGCAAAAAAAATCTACTTTGTTCCAAGTTTTGAGGAAGGGGGTGTGGGTTGGCAGGGAGGAAGTATAGAAAGTTCTATTTTTTAGAGCTCTGCTGCCAGCTTCAGGAAGCTAATGAAATTAATAATACACATTTTTTTTCAGTTGACTCAGATGTGAAAGCCTTTGTTAAGATGTTTAACCTGGTGACTGAAAGAGCTGTAATTCAGGTATACTTAGTGAAGAACTAGATTTTCGTTAAGTCAAGGAGATGGAGAGAGCTCACTGTACAAAGTTGAAGATGTAGAGTACTTTGTGATCTATTGAGGGTCAGTCTGTTGCATTTGTTGATATTGTAACATTCTTTTCCTCATACTCCACTGACAATTCATTTTCAGTATGTCCACATGTTCCTCTTCCTCCTCTACAAAGGCTGGTGTTCACAAGTTCTCTATCCTAGGTCCTCTGCTCTTTTGCCAATTTGAGGGTTATTAGCATGATAATGACTGAAGTATCAGACCCTACAATCAATGGTAGCTCAGGAAGCAAAACAAAAAGGGAGTTGCACTAATGGAACAAGAGTTCAGAGAGTGAATGTTTTCAATGCAGTATAATAGTAGAGGTATTGACTAATGTCAGCAAAGTGATGGACTCAGAAGTTCCAAGCCCTCTTCCCCAACAGAAAGATCAAAGGGAAAAAAATAAACAAGGACTCTCTGAATCAACCAGAGTCTAAATCACAGACAAAGGTTTACAGCAACCATGCAACTACCTAATCAAGAAAAGCCATCTTCAAAACAGTAGGAAACTTTTGTGGTGTTTTATTCACCTTTGCCCCATGCCCTTTCAACTGAGGTAGTGGTTTTAGTTTTAAAGAGGAAGCAGCCTCGTTCTCAGTTCCCTTATTCAAACTGGAGGTAGCAGAGCACACTTTATTTAAAAAGTATTGTGTACATCTTTTCTATCCTTTCTGGGGGATAGCTGAAGGACTGATGTAAGGTGCTCATTTCTGTTTCCCCTAACTTGGAGCTGAATAGTGAAAAACAGCAGATACTGCTCATAAAATCTCCAAGGCAACTACAGAACCACAGATGCCTGGGGCAGTAGATTATTGGTGGAGACATACAATAGACTAAAGCCTGAAAGAGAAGTTGAAATGAGACTCTTTGCGAAATTAGGACATTCAAAAGCAGTCATACATATGTAGGAATTTAGAAAGCAATATGCAAGGCACATGCTCAGAAAGACCTTACGGGACCTTGAGATTTTGCTTGGGCTGATCTCTAGGCTCTGAGCAAGCCCAGCTAAGTCTTAAAGGCGTGCTCAAGCACAGAGCCAATCTGCAAAGACTTGGTGAGCTCCTGGAATTCAAAAAATCTCTGTCAAAACATTAGTTGAACATGAGCTAATGGAACAAAGACTTCAGTAGTCATGTATGGCAAGGAATAGTCTTTGCGAAAATAGTATGAAAGTCCCAAAATAGACAACTAAGCCTTAAACAATAATATCTATAATAATGAAAACCCTAATGAAGAGGGAGAATTTTATTTCTAAATGCCCAACTATCAGCTAAAAAATCACAGAGCACACAGAGAAACAGGAGAACATGGCCTATTCAAAGGAAAAAAATGAATTGACAAAAACCATCCCCAAGGAAGCCCAGATATGACATACTAGACAGACGTTTTCCCCTAAATTTGTTGAGATATAACTGACATATAATACTATGAAAGATTAAGGTGTATAGGTGATGATTTGATGCCATATATATTGCAAAATGATTACTAAAAGCTTGGTTAATGTCCATTTCCTCACATAATTACAATATTTTTTTTGTGGTGAGAGTATTTAAGATCTTCTCTCATCACAACTTTCAAGAATATAGCACAGTTGTTACAGCCATCACAATAAATATTAGATTCCCAAAACTTATTCATCTTAACTGAAAGTTTGTACTCTTTATTTGCCATTTCTCCATTTCCCTCAATTTTCAGCTTCTGGCAACCATCATTCATTCTACTCTCTGTTTCTATGAGTTTTACTTTTAAATTCCACATACAAGTGAGAGCAAACAGTATTTGTCTTCCTCTGTCTGACTTATTTCACTTAGCATAATGCCCTCAAGGTCCATCCATGTTGTCACAAATGATTGGATTTCCTTCCTTTTTTATAACAATATTCCATTGTATATATACCAGATTTTTAGTATCAATTCATCTGTCTATAGACACTTAGATTATTTCCATGTTGTGGTTATTATGAATAATGTTGTAATGAATGTGGGGGTGCAGATACCTCTTTGAAATACTGATTTCATTTCCTTCAGATATATACCCAAGAGTGGGATTGCTGTATCATACGGTAGTTCTATTTTTAATTTTTTGATTAAACTTCATACCATTTTCCATAGTGGTTCTTCCAGTTTACATTCCCACCAACAGGGCACTAAGGTTCCCTTTTCTCCACATTTTCACCAATATTCATTATCTCTTGATTTTTTGATAATAGCCATCTCAACAGATATAGGTTGTTATCTCATTATGGCTTTGATTTGTATTCCCCTAGTGGTTAGTGATGTTAAACATCATTTCATGTATGTGTTTTCAAGGGTGTATCCCAGAATTCAAGGCAGCAGAAATGTGCCCACTATTATTTTTTTTAACACAATGGGTGAAAGAAGATTATTTTCTTGTGACACTCTGCTGCCACCTATAGAAAATTATTTTAAAAACAACTAAGAAGTTATTTCCTTGACCTAAAATCCACTGCAGCAGACGTACCCCAAATAAATAAGGAGAAGAAACTTGGCATTCCTCTTGAAATTTTGGCTTCTCTATAGCTACAGAAATCAAATGGAAATGGAGAAATGGGAAGTCTTAGACCTACTTCACCTATGCTCAATGATCAAATTAATGCAGGGAGGGGATTGAAATGAATAGGAACAGATGCATTGAAGCATAGGAAATATAGACCACTTCTTAGGCTGTAAAACAAACCACAACAATTTTTAAAGAATTGAAATTATACAGAATAGATAGTCTGACAATAATGTAATAAAACTAGAAAACAACAGAAAGATAATAGGAAAACCTTTAAATACCTGAGAAATAGACAACACATTTACAAATAATCAATGGGCCAAATTGGAAATCTGAAAGGAAATAAAAATAAGTAGAACTGAATGAAAATATAAATGCAACATAACAGGATATGTGGAATGCAGCTAAAGCTGTAATGAGAGGGAAATTTATAGCACTAAATACTTACCTTAGAAAAGAAGAAAGATCTTAAATCCATAATCTACATTTCTACTTTAAGAAACTGGAAAAAGAAGAGCAAAATAAAAGCAAGCAGAAGGAAGGAAGTAAAGAGTAAAAGTCAATAAAATTGAAAACAAAAATAATAAAGGAAATCTATTTTTTAAAACTTGTTCTTAGAAAAGACAATTAAAATTTATAAACCTCTAGCAAGACTGACAAAAATAAAGAGAAAAGACATAAATTGCCATTATAAGGCATAAAATAGGGAAAATCATTACAGAGACTGTAACCTTTAAAAAGAAAATAAAAAGAGTAGTATTGACTCTTCTGAATCCTCTTTTCAGCTAGGCCTTGACCTTAGGACTTCTATGTGCATCTTTGCAGTGTTCAATTTTAGCAAGAATCCGGTTAGTCAGTTTAACAAAAATTCCCACTCTAGATATCTGATCACTCTCAATATCTGATTAAATTCTTCATCCCTCATAATCCCTCAGGTGATATCTGATCCCTCTAGGCTGCCTTTAGCAAAAATCCTGCGAAGTCAGTTTAGTCAGAATCACTCCTTATCCCTGATATTTCCTCTTAGTAATTTTCCATCCACTGACCCTTCCACCCTGCTACTTAGCTATAAGTCCCCACTTTTCCTTGCTGTATTCAGATTTGAGTCCAGTTTTATACTGAGGTCTCTTTTCCCCAATTGCAATAGTCCTGATTAAAATCTGATTTTCCACTTTAACTACTATTAAGCTCTGGTTTTCTTTGACAGTATGGACAATTTACACTCAAAATTTGACAATTTAGAAGAAATGGACTAATTCCTCAAAAATCACAAACTATCAAAACTCTATCAGCATGAGATAATTTGAATAGTTCAAAGAACTAAAGAAAATTATGTCTAAAGAACTAAAGAAAAGTACGAGGACCATGTTTCACTAAACGGAGACTACTGATCAATAAAGAGATAGAAATTATAAAGAAGAATCAAAAGTTAATTCTGCAATTTAAAAGCATAGTAACTGGACTTCCCTGGTGGAACAATGGTTAAGAATATGCCTGCCAATGCAGGGGACACGGGTTTGAGCCCTGATCCGGGAAGATGCCACATGCTGCAGAGCAATTAAGCCCGTGCACCACAACTACTGAGCCTGCACTCTAGAACCCATGAGCCACAACTACTGAGCCCATGTTTCACAACTACTGAAGCCCACGCACTTAGAATCCGTGCTCTGCAACAAGAGAAGCCACAGCAATGAGAAGCCCACACACTGCAACGAAGAGTAACCTCTGCTGGCCGCAACTAGAGAAGGACCACATGCAGCAACAAAGACCCAACTCAGCCATAAATTAATTAATTAATTAATTTTTTAAAAAGTGTAGTAACTAAAATGAAAAAAATTAGTAGAGGAGCCCAACAGCAGATTTGAGCTCTATAATATGGATAAACCTTGAAACCCTTAATTAAGTGACAGAAACCAGACATAAAAGATCACACACATATTTTATGACTCCATTTGCATGAAACATCCGGTATAGACAAATCCACAGTCACAAGAAAGCCGACAAGTGATTGCCAGGGGCTGGGGAATAGAGAATGACTGCTAATGGGTACTAGAGGGTTTTTTTGTGATGATGAACATGTTCTGAAATTAGATAGTTGTAATGGCTACATGACCTTGTGAATGTACTAAAAACTACTGAATTAGGTTGAATTAAATTGAAATTTTAAATTTAAATTAAATTAAATTGAAACGTAGTCATGCCATGGAATATTTTGTGGCTATTAAAAAGAGTAAACACTCTATCTTTGAGGAATTGCCAAGATTCCTCTAACTTGGAGGAATCACCAAGAGAGAAAAGCAAGATACAACTCAGGTTATATCTAACAATGGTTACCCAGGATTTCTTGTAGACAGGAAGAGCAGTAGCAAAACATTTGTAAAGTAACCTCTTGATTCATAGACCAAATGAGAAGCTTCAAGTATAAGGAAGACCTGGTTTGCACAGGTTAGTTTAACAGCACATGATCATATTCCTACTTTCCTAAAAAATGATCTTCACCCTCAGGTAATTATAAGGCATAATTGAGCATATTTAGAAGACATGCAAACTCTGCTGGTGTTCTTCCTGTGGCAGACCTGGGGAAATCCGCTATGGACCTAGGGCTAGATACTTAACCTCTCCTTGTCTCAGTTTCCTCACATGCAAAATGGGGATGATAGCAGTGGCTACTTATAATGTTGTTCAGAGGATTAAATGCATTAATATGTATAATGTGCTTAGAATTGCGCCTTGTACAAAATAAGTGCTAAATAAATGTTGAGACCTGTTACTATTTATTATTATTATTACTTTAATCCAGACAATTTCTCAATCTTCTTTCAAGTCTCTCCTTCCTTCAGTCCACTATCATACCACATAGAGTCCGTGTAATGAGGATAGGATCATCCAAGGAAAAGAGAGCAGCACACTCCAGGGAAGATCCTGGATCCCTAGGATAAAGCCCTCCTTAGTTACTCCTTTTTGTCTGATTGTCCATTTAACTGATGTCCTTTCCTTTCTATTTCCTGCTTTGAGGACTGTTTTATGGGGTATATAATGTGTGCTGGTAATAGGAGAAAGAAGGAGCTCTGACAGTAAAGCATTGAGGGATCTAGCTCCAATTCAACAAGCATATGGACTGATGAGAAGAAAGATAGCACAAACTGTCTATAACATGAACTCCTGCAACAGAGAGGTAATTGGAGGCTTAGGAAAGCCCAGGAGAAGTGAAGTCTGCAGCTTTAAAACTTTCCCCCATGTTCCTAATCTCCTAGGCAACCATAACACCCACCCTCTGGTATATATTATGGGATTAACTGGTGGTTTCAAGGATAGAACTGGGGAAAGTGCCTATGTTGCATCCCTGACTCTTCCTGAGTGGTCTAGGTAGGCAGGTTTGCTCTCTGAATGTGTACCAGGACTAACATTTCCCCTCTTCCTTTACTCATCTTGGTTTTGCCTCTTAGCAATGTCCTTAAGGTCAAGGGACACATAGTATGACAGGCAAGAAACCAGTTTCCTAGCCTTTAAAATATAAAAAGTTTGTTTTCTATAGATAAATGAAGTTCTCTAGGAGAGAAGTCCGTGTTCTTCATCATGGTGAGTGTTGAGTATTGCCTTTGTTAAAATCTTTTATAACTTGATAAATAAAAAAGTATTATCCTATTGCTATTTAATTGTTTTTTTAAAAATTACTTCTGAGGTTTAATATTTTCTCCCACTGTTTATTATCTATTTGGGTCTTTTTCTTTGAAATGTCTGTGTCCTTTATTCATTTTTCTACTGGGGTTTTATATTCTAAATAACTTTGTTATTACATCCTCCTCATCAAACTAATGTGTTGTCATTGTTGAAAATTTGAACATTTCACAAATGCAAATGCAAGGGGAAAAATCACTCATGACCATTCACTATTATTATTTTGGTGATATTTAATGGTTTTTCCCAATGTTAATTTTCTCTATCATTTACAGGTAGTTTAGATAATTATACATATATGAACTCACACACATAGTGAACACATAATGAAATGGTGATAATACTTTGCAGATTTCTATGCAATGTTTCAAATTCATGAATGTTTTTTCATGTCAGGAAAAATTCTTCAAGAATAATATTTCTAACATTTATCAAATAATCCACCTGCTGAAGATCCATATACTATCATTTTTTTAAATTTATTTTATTTATTATTTTTGGCTGTGTTGGATCTTCATTGCTGCGTGCAGGATTTCCCTACCTGCGGCGAGCGAGAGCTACTCTTAGTTGCGGTGCACGGGCTTCTCATTGCAGTGGCTTCTCTTGTTGCAGAGCACAGGCTCTAGGCACACGGGCTTCAGTAGTTGCAGCACGGAGGTTCAGTAGTTGTGGCTCGTGGGCTCTAGAGCGCAGGCTCAGTAGTTGTGGTGCATGGGCTTGCTGCCCCGCGGCATGTGGGATCTTCCCGGACCAGGGACCGAACCCATGTCCACTGCATTGGCAGGCGGATTCTTAACCACTCTGCCACCAGGGAAGTCCAAGATCCATCTACTCTCATTTATTTACCCATTCTCCTATTACACTTTTAGCTCATTTCAATTCACTATTATTAAAAAATAACAATGACTGTCTTTGTAAATAATTTGGAGAGATGTACTTTAATTTGTAAAATTAGCTATACAATAAGGATATTAACTATTTATCGTGTATACTGCAAGTATTTTTTTCAGCTTCTTCATTGTCTTTTAAAAATAAAATGTATTGAAAAGGTTATGTACATATATCAAAACAAAAATTTTTCAGCAGAGGAATGGATAAAGAAGATGTGGTACATAATACAATGTAATATTACTCAGCCATTAAAAAGAATGAAATAATGCCATTTGCAGCAACATGGATGGACGTAGAGATTGGTGTACTGAGTGAAATAAGTCAGAGAAAGAGAAGTATTGTATTATATTACTTATATGTGGAATCTAAAACAAAATGATACAAATGAACTTATTTTCAAAACAGAAACAGACTCACAGACTTAGAGAATGAACTTATGGTTACCAGGGGAGAAGGGTTGGGGAGAGGGATAGACTGGGAGTTTGGGATTGACACGTACACACTGCTGTATTTAAAATGGATAACCAACAAGGACCTACTGTATAGCACAGTGAACTCTGCTCAATACTATATTATGTAACAACCTAAATGGTAAAAGAATTTGAAAAAGAATAGATACATTTATATGTATAATTGAATCACTTTGCTGTAAACCTGAAACGAACACAACATTGTTAATCAACTATACTCCAAAATAAAATAAATTTTTTTAAAAAACTCAAAATAAAGTATGTAGTAAAATATGTCCTTCCCAACTTAGTCTCCCATCTACCTAGTTTGCACGTCCCACTCAGTTAATCACAGTTATTTGTTTCTTCTGTAAATTTCAAGTGTGTGTATATTCAAGTAAGAAGATAACCTTCCACCCATTTTTCCATTAATTTTGCACAAAAGATAGTATACAATATATACTTTCCTGAACATTTTAAAATCACTTAATATACCTTTGTTTTTGTTTCCATGTCAGTGTATAGAACACTTTCTCATTCTTTTTTATAGCATCATTGTATGATTGTACCATAATTTATTTAGTGAGTACCCTAATGATAGACATTTGGACTTTACTATTACAAACAATGCTGCAGTGAATAACCTGGCACACATGTTATTTAAAACATGTGTAAATACTGGCATGTTTGTAGGGTACATTTCCAGAAAAGGAGTTGCTGGTTTAGAGGCTTTATGAATTCATTATATGATAGACTTCCTAAATTGCCTTCAACAAGTGTACCAAATTATACTCCCACCAACAAAGCAAGACATTTTCCCACAGCCTCACTAACAGAGTATTTTCATCAAACTCTTGAGGGGCTTTTTTTGTCACTACTATTGATAAAAGTATGTCTTTTATTTTTATTTATGGGTTTCTAGGTTTAAATAGTCTTTGATGAATAGTCCTTGATGCTGGCTCTCCCAGCTGCTGACTTAAATAACCCAGAAGAGGACAAAGGCTTGCAACAACCCTGAAAAATGAGACTAACAAGGAACTCATTGCCAGAATGTGTAAAACATTGCCACAAAGCTCCAAAGTACGTAATATAGTTTCCAATTATTGACTATCCAGTACATGTGGGAGAAAGTATATATGTGTGCATGCATTACTCCCCCAGGAATCTTCACAGTGATTCTATCAGTATGATATTATGAGCCATATTTGACAAGTAAAGAAACTCTGGCTCAGAGAGCTAAGTGACTTACTTGCCTAAAGATATATAACAAGAGGCAGAGCTGAGGTTCAAACACAGGCTTGTAGGACTCCAAACTGGAACTGTTTTCAACACCCTACATGCTTTATCCCTCTCTCATTCTTTGACTCCTGATTCAGGAATAGAACAATTGAGCCAATCACAAAATCGGCCAACTCAAATTTCATGACTATTTTTTTTATAGTCCATTTACAATATTATATTAGTTTCAGGTGTACATCATAGTGATTCAGCATTTTTACAGATTATACTCCATTAGAAGTCATTGCAAGATTATGGTTATAATTCCTTGTGCTATACAATATGTCCTTGTTACTTATCTATTTTTTTAACATCTTTATTGGGGTATAATTGCCTTACAATGCTGTGTTAGTTTCTGCTTTATAACAAAGTGAATCAGTTATACATATACATATGTTCCCATCTCTCTTCCCTCTTGCATCTCCTTCCCTCCCACCCTCCCTATCCCACCCCTCTAGGTGGTCACAAAGCACCGAGCTGATCTCCCTGTGCCATGCGGCTGCTTCCCACTAGCT
>NW_020175399.1:0-1667 GCF_003031525.2 Neophocaena asiaeorientalis asiaeorientalis | reverse complement strand
TTTGATGATGGCCATTCTGACTGGTGTGAGATGATATCTCATTGTAGTTTTGATTTGCATTTCTCTAATGATTAATGATGTTGAGCATTCTTTCATGTGTTTGTTGGCAGTCTGTATATCTTCTTTGGAGAAATGTCTATTTAAGCCTTCTGCCCTTTTTTGGATTGGGTTGTTTGTTTTTTTGTTATTGAGTTGCATGAGCTATTTATAAATTTTGGAGATTAATCCTTTGTCAGTTGCTTCATTTGCAAATATTTTCTCCCATTCTCAGGGTTGTCTTTTGGTTTTGTTTATGGTTTCCTTTGCTTTGCAAAAGCTTTGAAGTTTCATTAGGTCCCATTTGCTTATTTTTGTTTTTATTTCCATTTCTCTAGGAGGTGGGTCAAAAAGGATCTTGCTGTGATTTATGTCATAGAGTGTTCTGCCTATGTTTTCCTCTAAGAGTTGGATAGTTTCTGGCCTTACATTTAGGTCTTTAATCCATTTTGAGCTTATTTTTGTGTATGGTGTTAGGGAGTGATCTAATCTCATACTTTTACATGTACCTGTCCAGTTTTCCCAGCACCACTTATTGAAGAGGCTGTCCTTTCTCCACTGTACATTCCTGCCTCCTTTATCAAAGATAAGGTGACCATATGTGAGTGGGTTTATCTCTGGGCTTTCTATCCTGTTCTATTGATCTATCTTTCTGTTTTTGTGCCAGTACCATACTGTCTTGATTACTGTAGCTTTGTAGTATAGTCTGAAGTCAGGGATATTTATCTATTTTATGTATAGTAGTTTGTATCTCTTAATCCCATACCCCTAATTTGCCCTCTGCCACTTCTGTCTCCCCTTTGGTAACCACAAGTTTTTTTCTATATCTGTGAGTCTGTTTCTGTTTCGCATATATACATTTATTTGTATTATTTTTTAGCCTGAATACTGATTTCTGAAGTACTAGTCCAAAGTTCTTTTTCTTATTCTATTCCATCTCACCTATAATATCTTCCTTTCTACATCCAAACAGAAATTAGAACTTGGAAGCTCAAAACATGTATGCAAGATGACAGGCTGGATAAAAGGAGATAACAGTTGTGCAACTGGCAGTGAGTGGGCCATTACCTCCTGGAAGATGGAGAAGATGATCCAATATAATAATAATGGCTAACATTCATTTACAGTGGGTCAGGGAATTAGCTAACCGTTTTCTAGAAATTAGCTCATTTCAACAGCTTGGCAGGGTAAATACTGTTATTATTCCATTATAGTAGATGAGGAACAGAGTGTGAAGAGGTTGAATTACTAGAGCAAATCAGTTAAAAACTGATGGCTGGGGAAGGGGAGCATGGATGGGGGAGGGAAGGACGGAAGGGCGCGCAGAGCCGAGGGGCGGCCGTGGATGCTCCGGGCGCCGGTCGTGCTGTGCGCGTGCGCAGCTGCCTGGTGTGCGCAGGCTCTGGCAGCGGCCGCAGGCCGGCCTGCCGGCGACAATTTTCTGGACAACAAACAATGGCTCAGCACGGTGTCACAGTACGACCGGGAGGCCGGACAGTGAACCGATTCTGAGACGATGATTATTTCCGCACTTGGAGTCCAGGGAAGGCCTTCGATGGGGCTCTAGACCCAACTAAAGACCCATGCTTAAGGCTGAAATGTAGTCGCCACGAAGTGTGCATTATTCAAGG
>NW_020175398.1:3367614-3370710 GCF_003031525.2 Neophocaena asiaeorientalis asiaeorientalis | reverse complement strand
CTTTCCATCTTTGTGGGAATTCTTTTTCTGCAAAGCCGTAGTGCCAGGGACTTGTCACTGACCACTGGTCTAGTGGCTAGGATTCAGTGCTCTCACTCACTGCCATGACCCAACCTCAATCACTGGCCAGGAGCCGAAAACCTGCTTCAAGCCACTGCAGGCCAAGGCAACCCAAGATCATCCCCACCCTTATTTTTGCATTTAGCTGTAATCCATAAACTGTAAACAGGATTTCTAAATATTTTTCTTTTACTTTATTCATCTGAATATCTTCTTTTTTATTGAAATATAGTTGATTTACAATGCTGTGTTAGTTTCTGATGTACAACAAAGTGATTCAGATATATATATATATATATATATATATATATGCATGTATATTTACATATATATATATATTCTTTTTCAGATGATTTTCCATCATAGGTTATTAAAAGATGTTGACTATAGTCCCCTGTACTATACAGTAGGTCCTTGTTCTTTATTTTATATATAGCAGTGTGTTATCTGTTAATCCCAAATCCCCAATTTATCTCTCTCTGCCTTTCCCTTTGGTAACCATAAGATTGTTTTCTATGTCTATGAGTCTGTTTCTGTTTTGTAAATAAGTTCATTTGTATCATTTTTTTAGATTCCACAAATGAGCTATATCATATATTTGTCTTTCTCTGTCTGACTTACTTCACTTAGTATGATAATCTCTAATTCCATCTATGTTGGTACAAATAACATTATTTCATTCTAAGATATCTTCTTTAATGGCAATGTAACTGATGTGTGAGTTGGGAAAAGAGAGACCAATCACAATTTAAGTACCAAACACAAACAAATGCATGAAGAACAGTGCATGGATAACTAGGGAATAAATTTGACTTGGAGATTTAATTTTAAATTTACACATTTTTTGCTGTGGCATTTGAATTAATAGCCTAATATTGGAGGGATGTCAGAAGATACTTCTGAACTGAATGTAAGGCTGGGAGGAGATATACATGTTCTATTTGAAAAAGTATTCTCTCTCTGTCATTAAATGTTTTCTTCCCTCAGTTGCTCAAAGATAAAACATACAGTTGCACAGACTTGCCTCCTGTTCAAATATTTCATAAAGCATTTTTCATAGCCTTATATATTTCATGTTAATAAATTTAGATATATGATTGAATTAATGGATTAATATCTTCTCTGTGTATTTAATTAATGAGGTCTATACTGGGAAGATTCAGCCTAATTATTTCATATTATACCTGTATCCTTTATTAATTTAGTCATCTTTAACAGATGAATTGTGTACTTTGACTAATCATATTTAAATATCATTTTATTGATGTTTAACTTCAAATGATTAAATTTACGTTTACCTTCTTTATAGAATCAGACAGTGCTAATCGTGAAGGGTCTATTGAATTTACCATCAACTGCATAATGTTCTTACTATGAGATTAGGTTGTTTACCTGAAAGATTTAGAAACATTAGGAAAAGCAGCTCATATTGGAAATGGAAGGAATTTGAGTCTATTTCAGATTCAATGAATTGATACAAATAATGTTAGAGAGGGCAGCTTCAGGATGGCAGAAGAGTAAGACGTGGAGATCACCTTCCTCCCCACAGTTACATCAGAAATACATCTACATGTGGAACAACTCCTACAGAACACCTACTGAATGCTGGCAGAAGACCTCAGACCTCCCAAAAGGCAAGAAAATCCCCACGTACCTGGGTAGGGCAAAAGAATAAAGGAAAAACAAAGACAAAGAATAGGGATGGGACCTGCACCAGTGGGAGGGATCTGTGAAGGAGGGAAGGTTTCCACACACTAGGAAGCCCTGTCGCAGGCAGAGACTGCGGGTGGCAGAGCAGGGAAGCTTCAGAGCCATGGAGGAGAACACAGCAACAGGGGCGCAGAGGGCAAAGCGGAGAGACTCCCACACAGAGGATCGGTGCTGACCAGCACTCACCAGCCCGAGAAGATTGTCTGCTCACCCACCGGGATGGGCAGGGGCTGGGAGCTGAGGCTCAGGCTTTGGTCGGATCTCAGGGAGAGGACTGGGGTTGGCGGCGTGAACACAGCCTGAAGTGGATTAGTGCACCATGGCTAACTGGGAGAGAGTCCTGGAAAAGGTCTGGACCTGCCGAAGAGGAGAGAGACTTTTTCTTCCCTCTTTGTTTCCTGGTGCATGAGTAGAGGGGATTAAGAACGCTGCTTAAAGGAGCTCCAGAGATGGGCGCGAGCCGCGGCTAACAGCACAAACCCCAAAGATGGGCATGAGACGCTAAGGTTTCTGCTGCTGCCACCAAGAAGCCTGTGTGCGAGCACAGGTCACTATCCACAACTCCCTTCTGGGGAGCCTGTGCAGACCGCCACCGCCAGAGTCCCGTGATCCAGGGACAACTACCCTGGGAAAACGCATGGCATGCCTCAGGCTGGTGCAACGTCCCGCCGGCCTCTGCCGCCAGAGGCTCACCCCACATCCGCACCCCTCCCTCCCCCTGGCCTGAGTGAGCCAGAGCCCCCGAATCAGCTGTTCCTTTAACCCTGTCCTGTCTGAGAGAAGAACACATGCCTTCAGGTGGCTTACATGCAGAGGTGGGTCCAAATCCAAAGCTGAACCCCAGGAGCTGTGTGAACAAAGAAAAGAAAGGGAAATTTCTCCCAGGAGCCTCAGGAGCAGTGGATAAAAGCTCCACAATCAACTTGTCGTACCTTGCATCTGTGGAATAACTGAATAGACAACAAATCATCCCAAATTGAGGAGGTGAACTTTGGGAACAAATATATATATATTTTCCCCCTTTTTCTCTTTTTGAGACTGTGTATGTGTACTCTTCTGTGTGTGATTTTTGTCGGTATAGCTTTGCTTTCACCATTTGTCCTATGGTTCTGTCCATCCAGTTTTTTGTTTGTTTGTTTTTACTTAATTTTTTTATCTTAATAATTATTTTTTATTTTAATAATTTTATTTTACTTTACTATTTTCTTTTCTTTTATTTATTTATTTATATTTTTAAACATCTTTATTGGGGTATAATTGCTTTACAATGGTGTGTTAGTTTCTGCTTTATAACAAAGTGAATCAGCTATACATATACATATGTTC
>NW_020175398.1:3366852-3367137 GCF_003031525.2 Neophocaena asiaeorientalis asiaeorientalis | reverse complement strand
AGTAAAAATAAAATAAAGTATAATATAGTTAGTGAACTAAAAAATATTTAGAAAAAAAAAAAAAAAGGGACGGATATAACCCTAGGACAAATGTTGGAAGCAAAACTATACCGAGAAAATCTTACACAGAAGCATACACATACACGTTCACAAAAAAAGGCAAAGGGGGAAAAATCATAAATCCTGCTCCCAGAGACCACCTCCTCAACCTGGGGTGATTCGCTATCTAAAGGAGGGAAGGAAGGAAGGAAAGAAAGAAAGAAAGAACGAAGGTAAAGTACAATA
>NW_020175398.1:3329166-3366358 GCF_003031525.2 Neophocaena asiaeorientalis asiaeorientalis | reverse complement strand
CCCCTCTCCTCCCTGCTCTCACAGCTCACAGGAGCTCAGCTTTGTACCCGGCCCTGCCCCTGCGCGCAGGTCACTGGAGGGTGTCTGTTTTTTGCTCAGACAGGACAGGGTTAAAGGAGCCGCTGATTCGGGGGCTCCGGCTCACTCAGGCCGGGTGTTGGGGAATGGGGGAAGGAGGGGCACTAGGGGCACTTCGTGCAGGGTTCCTCCGCGGTCCCGAAGCTCCCCCCTCCGCCTCCCGCAGTCTCCGCCCGTGGAGGGGCTTCCTAGTGTGTGGAAACTTTTCCTCCTTCACAGCTCCCTCCCACTGGTGCAGGTGCCGTCCTTATTCTTTTGTCTCTGTTTTTTCTTTTTTTCTTTTGCCCTACCCAGGTACGTGGGGAGTTTCTTGCCTTTTGGGAGCTCTGAGGTCTTCTGCCAGCCTTCAGTAGGTGTTCTGTCGGAGTTGTTCCACGTGTAGATGTATTTCTGGTGTATCCGTGAGGAGGAAGGCGATCTCCACGTCTTACTCTTCCGCCATCTTCCAACCCATCAGAGAGCCTTTTATTTTATTTTATCCTCTTTCTTTCTTTCTTTCTTTCTTTCTTTCTTTCTTTCTTTCTTTCTTTCTTTCTTTCTTTCTATTTTTTTCTCTTTTATTCTGAGCTGTGTGGATGAAAGGATCTTGGTTCTCCAGCCAGGAGTCAGTGCTGTGGCTCTGAGGTTGGAAAGGCAACTTCAGGACACTGGTCCACAAAGGACCTCCCAGCACCACGTAATATCAACCAGGGAAAATCTGCCAGAGATCTCCATCTCAACAACAAGACCCATCTCAACAACAAGATGGTCATTCACTCAACGACCATCAAGCTACAGTGCTGGACACCCTATGCCAAACAACTAGCAAGACAGGAACACAGTCCCATTTGTTAAATGAGGCTGCCTGAGGTCATAATAAGGCCACAGACACCCCAAAACACACCACCAGACATGGACCTGCCCACCAGAAAGACAATATCCAGCCTCACTGACCAGAACACAGGCACTAGTCCCCTCTACCAGGAAGCCTACACAAACCACCAAACCAACTTTAGCCACTGGGGACATACACCAAAAACAACACGACCTACAAACCTGCAGCCTGTGAAAAACTATCAAAAGAAAGGTGGAGCAGCAATTCTCATATCAGACAAAATAGACTTTAAAATAAAGACTATTACAACAGACAAAGAAGGACACTACAAAAAGATCAAGGGATCGATCCAACAAGAAGGTATAACAATTGCAAATATTTATGCAACAAACATAGGAGCACCTCATTACATAAGGCAAATACTAACAGCCATAAAAGGGGAAATCGACAGTAACAAAATCATAGTGGGGGACTTTAACACCCCATTTTCACCAATGAACAGATCATCCAAAATGAAAATAAATAAGGAAACACAATCTTTATATGATTCATTAAACAAGATGGACTTACTTAATAATTATAGTGCATTCTATCCAAAAAGAACAGAATACACATTCTCTCAAGTGGTCATGGAACATTCTCCAGGATAGATCATATCTTGGGTCACAAATCAAGCTTTGGTAAATTTAAGAAAATTGAAATCATATCAAGTATCTTTTCCGACCACAATGCTATGAGACTAGATATCAATTACAGGAAAACATCGGTAACAAATAGAAACACATGGTGGCTAAACAATGCACTACTTAATAACCAAGTGATCACTGAAGAAATCAAAGAGGCAACCAAAATATACCTAGAAACAAATGACAATGGAGACACGATGACCCAGATCCTATGGGATGCAGCAAAAGCAGTTCTAAGAGGGAAGTTTACAGCTATACAAGCCTACCTTAAGAAACAGGAAACATCTCAAATAAGCAAGCTAATGTTGCACCTAAAGCAATTAGAGAAAGAAGAAAAAACCCCCCCCCCGAAGTTAGCAGAAGGAAAGAAATCATAAAGATCAGATCAGAAATAAATGAAAAAGAAATAAAGGAAACAATAGCAAAGATCAATAAAATTAAAAACTGATACTTTGAGAAGATAAAAAATAGAAAGTTGATAAACCATTAACCAGACTCATCAAAAAGAAAAAGGGAGAGGACTCAAATCAATAGAATTAGAAATGAAAAAGGAGAAGTAACAACTGACACTGCAGAAATACAAAGGATCATGAGAGATTTCTACAAGCAATTTTATGTTTAAAACTGGCCAAACTGGAAGAAATGGAAAATCCTAAGAAACGCACCACCTGCCAAGACTGAACCAGGAAGAAATAGAAAATATGAACAGACCAATCACAAGCACTGAAATTGAAACTGTGATTAAAATATTCCAACAAACAAAAGCCCAGGACCAGATGGCTTCATGGGCGAATTCTATCAAACATTTAGAGAAGAGCTAATACCCATCCTTCTCAAACTCTTCCACAATATAGCAGAGGGAGGAGCACTCCCAAACTCATTCTACAAGGCCACCATCACCCTGATACCAGAACGAGACAAAGATGTCACAAAGAAAAAAAACTACAGGACAATAATACTGATGAACATAGATGCAAAAATCCTCAACAAAGTACTAGCAAACAAAATTGAACATTATATTAAAAGGATCATACACCATGATCAAGTCGGGTTTATTCCAGGAATGCAAGGATTCTTCAATATATGCAAATCAATGTGATACACTATATTAACAAATTGAAGGAGAAAAATCATATGATCATCTCAATCGATGCAGAGAAAACTTTTGACAAAATTGAACATGCATTTATGATAAAAACCCTGCAGAAAGTAGGCATAGAGGGAACTTACCTCAATATAATAAAGGCCATATAAGACAAACTCACAGCCAACATCCTCCTCAGTGGTGAAAAACTGAAACCACTTCCACTAAGATAAGGAACAAGACAAGGTTTCCCACTCTCACCACACTTATTCAACATAGTTTTGGAAGTTTGAGCCAGAGCAATCACAGAAGAAACAGAAATAAAAGGAATCCAATTTGGAAAAGAAGAACAAAAGTTGTCACTGTTTGCAGATGACATGATACTATATATAGATAATCCTAAAGATGTTACCAGAAAACTACTAGAGGTAATCAATGAATTGGGTAAAATAGCAGGATACAAAATTAATGCACAGAAATCTCTGGCATTCCTATACACTAATGATGAAAAATCTGAAAGTGAAATTAAGAAAACACTCCCATTTACCATTGCAACAAAAAGAATAAAATATCTAGGAATAACCTACCTAAGGAGACAAAAGACCTATATGCAGAAAATTATAAGACACTGATGAAAGAAATTAAAGATGATAAAAATAGATTGAGAGATATACCATGTTCTTGGATTGGAAAAATCCACATTGTGATAATGACTCTACTACTCAAAGCAATCTACAGATTCAATGCAATCCCTATCAAACTACCACTGGCATTTTTAACAGAACTAGAACAAAAAATTTCAGAATTTGCATGGAAACACAAAAGACCCTGAAAAGCCAAAACAGTCTTGAGAACAAAAAGTGGAGCTGGAAGAATCAGGCTCCCTGACTTCAGACTATACTACAAAGCTACAGTAATCAAGACAGTATGGTACTGGCACAAAAACAGAAATATAGATCAATGGAACAGGTTAGAAAGCCCAGAGATAAACCCACACACATATGCTCACCTTATAAAGGAGGCAAGAATATACAGTTGAGAAAAGACAGCCTCTTCAATAAGTGGTGCTGGGAAAACTGGACAGGTACATGTAAAAGTATGAAATTAGAACACTCCCTAACACCATACACAAAAATAAACTCAAAATGCATTAAATTCCTAAATGTAAGGCCAGACACTATCAAAGTCTTAGGGGAAAACATAGGCAGAACACTGTGTGACATGAATCACAGCAAGATCTTTTTTGACCCACCTCCTAGAGAAATGGAAACAAAAACAAAAATAAACAAATCGGACCTAATGAAACTTAAAAGCTTTTACTCAGAAAAGGAAACCATATACAAGACCAAAAGACAACCCTCAGAATGGGAGAAAATATTTGCAAATGAAGCAACTGACAAAGGATTAATCTCCAAAATTACAAGCAGCTCATGCAGCTCAATATGTAAAGAACAAACAACCCAATCCAAAAATGGGCAGAAGACCTAACTAGACATTTCCCCAAAGAAGATATACAGATTGCCAACAAACACATGAAAGAATGCTCAACATCATTAATCATTAGAGAAATGCAAATCAAAACTACCATGAGATATCATCTCACACTGGTCAGAATGGCCATCATCAAAAATTCTATAAACAATAAATCCTGGAGAGGGTGTGTAGAAAAGGGAACCCTCTTGCACTGTTGGTGGGAACGTAAATTGATACAGCCACTATGGAGAACAGTATGGATGTTTCTTAGGACACTAAAAATAGAACTACCATACAACCCAGAAATCCCACTACTGGGCATATACCCTGAGAAAACCATAATTCAAAAAGAGTCATGTACCAAAATGTTCATTGCAGCTCTATTTACAATAGCCCGGACATGGAATCAACCTAAGTGTCCATCAACAGATGAATGGATAAAGAAGATGTGGCACATATATATAATGGAATAATGCTCAGCCATAAAAAAATGAAATTGAGTTATTTGTACTGAGGTAGATGGACCTAGAGTCTGTCATACAGAGTGAAGTATGTCAGAAAGAGAAAAAGAAATACTGTATGCTAACACATATATATGGAATCTTAGAGAAAAAGGAAAAAAAAAAAAGGTCATGAAGAACCTAAGGGCAAGACAGGAATAAAGACACAGACCTACTAGAGAATTGACTTCAGGATATGGGGAGGGGGAAGTGTAAGCTGTGACAAAGTGAGAGAGTGGCATGGACACATATACACTACCAAATGTAAAATAGATAGTTAGTGTGAAGCAGCCGCATAGCACAGGGAGATCAGCTCGGTGTTTTGTGACCACCTAGAGGGGTGGGATAGGGAGTGTGGGAGGGAGGGAGATGCAAAAGTGAAGAGATATGGGAGCATATGTATATGTGTAACTGACTCACTTTGTTATAAAGCCAAAACTAACACACCATTGTAAAACAATTATACTCCAATAAAGATGTTGAAAAAAAATAATAGTGTTAGAAAAAATATATTTGATTTTATTCTCTCCTTTTGTGGTTCATAAGTGAGTGGTGATTGTCATGATAAGTTCAGATTTTTCAACCTAGTTTGTGCCTAGTTGTCATGTTGCATTGTTTTTAAGAATCTCTTTTATGGGAAGTCTTGCACCATGTGCTCAACTGTTACCAAAGTCCAAGGCATAGTTTATGATAAGAATTTGAAATTGATTTGGGAAGGCAGAAAGAAACATATGGCAATGTAGCCCGATGAGATACGAACTTCAAAGACAAATATAAATCACATTTCTAAACTACAAAATTCAAAGCTAATAACAGATGCTCCGTATGCAATTGCATAGAGATATTATCTTATATTGGCTTTCAGTATGATGGAGCACAGAGATAGAAAATAAGGGAATCTACTATTCTATTCTTTAATAGATACTTCTAAAATATTATAATCTAACAGATTTTGTGTTCCTGTTGACTCAAAGGGAGAGATTAATTAAACTATATCTTTGACTCAAAAAATGAAAATCAACTTGTAGTCTCCAGATATGTAAAGTTCTGAATAATATTTACTTAAGCTGCATTATTCAACATAATTAAAGGAAAATTCTCTATTTGTATCCAGATGTGTTTGTTTAATGGTCTCATGAGTTGTGGCAGGATAGAATGCACCATTAACAGTTTGACACACCTCAATAATTACCCCTACATATTTCTCAATTCTTTTATCTAATAAATGTAAAAATTGATTATTTTTTAAAATTTATTTTATTGAAATATAGTTGATTTACAATGTTGTGTTAATTTCTGCTGTATAGCAAAGTGATTCAGTTTTATATATATATATACACATTATTTTTCATATTCTTTTCCATTATGGTTTATCACAGGATATTGAATATAGTTCCCTGTGCTGTACAGTAGGACTAGCAGATGAAAACTGTTATATATAGACCAGGTAAACAACAAGGAATTGTTCTTAAGACTAAGACTTTGGTCTCTTTTGCTTCAATTTTTCAGAAAAATGAAATTAGCAATATATATCCTCCTAATAATTCACCATTATTCTCTTTAAATTCTCCCAAACTCTGATACTTATTTTCATAAATCTTGTTTCCTAATGATGTCATTCATTGTTAACTACATTATTATTGTTTCTTTACTATGCCATCCCTGACTTCATCCTAAGCCTGGTCAATCTAGCGGTCTGGAGATGGACAGTATAAATAGAGCATAATTCTTTGTGAACATTGGTTTAAAAAAGGAAAGAAAAACCTTGTCAGAAACATCAAATGTAAGTTCTTCCTCTCGATAGTACTGGATCATTTTAGGTTATATGACCACTTTTAGGTTATATGACCATTTTAGGTTATATGACCACATTTTAGGTTATATGACTACTTTTGGACCCATAATAGTTAGCAAGAAAATAGCTTGAGCAGGTTGACTTGGACTAATTTGATTCCACTACAGAGCTGGGCATGTTTGGAAATCTAAACAGAACTGGCATGGTTCTTATATTGGGATCTGACATCTAATGGCGAATGAATAAAATAGGTTAATGACATCAAGAGGTGAAATGGTTAAAATCGCAGAGTTCACTCACATTTCCAAGTGTTTAAAAGCAGGAAATGTAGTTATTGACTATTATTCCTAGGTTAGTGTACACTCATTAAAAATGATTACTTTTTAAATTGAAGTATAGTTGACTTATTATATTAGTTTCAGGTGTACAACATAGTGATTTGATATTTTTATACGTTATGAAATGATCACCATGATAAGCCTAATTACCATCTGTCACCAAAGTTATTACAATATTATTGACTATATTCCCTATGATGCACAATGCATCCTCAATACTTATTTTAAAACTGGAAGTTTGTACTTCTTAATACCTTTCATCTATTTCACCCATTCTCCCACTTCCCTCCTCTCTGGCAACTACTAGTTTGTTCTTTGTATATATGAATCTGTTTCTGTTTTGTTATGTTTACTCTTTTTATTTTTTAGATTTCACACATAAGTGAAATTGCATGGTATTTAGCTTTCTTTGTCTTAGTTACTTCACTTAGCATAATACTCTATATGTCCCTCCGTGTTGTCACAAATGGCAAGATTTAATTCATTTTTATGGCTGAGTATTATTCCATTAAACCTGTAGATTGCTTTGGGTAGTATGGGAATTTTAATAATATTAATTCTTTCAATCTATGAGCACTGTATATCTTTCCATTTATTTGTGTCATCTTCAGTTTCTTTTATCGATGTCTTATAGTTTTCAGTGTACAAGTTTTTTACTTCCTTGGTTAAATTTATTTCTAGGTATTTTATTCTTTTTGATGCTTCCTGGGCCTGGATACTTGTTTCTTTCCCCAGGTTAGGGAAGGTTTCAGCCATTATTTATTTACGTAAATTTTATATTCCTTTCTCTCTCTCTTCTCCTTTTGGGACCCCTGTAATGAAAATGTTAGTAAGATTGATGTTGTCCCAGAAGTTCTTTAAAATATCCCATTTTATTTTTTTTTTCCTTTTGCTGTTCTGGTTGGCTGTTTTCCACCATTGTCTTCCAGGTTGCTTATATGTTCTTCTGTTTTCATCTAATCTGCTGTTGATTCCCTCTAGTGTATTTTTCATTTCAGTTATTGTGTTCTCCAGCTCTGATTATTTTTTACTAACTCTGTTGAAATTCTCACTATGTTCCTTCATTCTTCTCCAGAGTTTAGTGAGCACCTTTATGACTTTGGACTCTTTATTAGGTAAATTACTTACCTCCATTTCATTCTTTTATTTTTTTCCCATGAGAGTTTATGTTGTTCTTTCATTCAGAAAAAATTCCTCTGTCTCCTCATTTTGTTTGACTTTCTCTGTTTGTTTCAATGAATTAGGTGAAACAGTGACCTCTCCCAGTCTTGAAGGTATGGTCTTATGTAGGAGCATCCCCTGTGTAGACCATGTGTTCTGAACAGCTTTGGCAGGACAGCTGGAGCTAGAGTAGGTTCAGGCCAGGGATATGCTGGGGTGGCCTTGGCAGGCCAACTAGAGTAACAAGAATTTTTTAGATTGTTGCCTTTACACTAGAACTTGGAGCTAGTGAGTTTGTGCAAAAACCCTTTAAAAGTGGAGTTTTGGGTACCTACAGCTTTCCAACTCTCCTGGATATAAACTCCACTGGCTTTCAAATCCAGTTATAGGGACTCATTTCCTGGTTCTAGTCTCCAGGGATGGGGTGCCCAGTATGAGCCTAAGGTCCTACCCCTTGCTCCTTAGGTAGGACCTCCACATTCGTGAGATCCCCTCAACTTTGTGGGTTGCTTCACCAGAAGAGTGCGTCTTGATTAGATTGCATCTCTGTCCTCATATCCACCTTGATGTGTTTTTTCACTGTATTGTTAATTGTAGAATAGCTGTTCTGCTATTCTTTGTGTTATTTTCAGAGAGAATTGTTCTATATGTAGTTGTAGTTTTGGTGTGGGAGGAGGTGAGATCAGGATCTTCCTACTCCACCATCTTGACCCTTCTCCCTAATTTAGTATTTTGACAAAACTGCTTATCCCTGCTACTCAAACTAGTTGCAGAGAAAAAATGATATATGCACAGAATAATTAATAAACATTAATATTTTGGGCTATTTCACTTTAACGTCCACATTCCTGACAATGCTCAAAGTTGTCATACCTCTTAATGATTGCAATTCTAGTAGGTGCAAACACATTGCTGTCTGTCTGTATTTGTATATACTTGTGAATTTATTTACTTGTTTCATAAACATACAAACTTCGTTGGTTATAGCCATTGATCATCTGTCTGTTGTAGTGTTTGTCAGGTTTCTGCACTATAAACTTATTCTTTTTCTCTTTTTCTATACTGTACTTTTTTAGAAGGAAGTCTTTTTGTGCATCCCACACTTAATTTAGAAGTGGGGATTATGCTCCACCTCCTTAACAACAGAGTGTCTACATAAATGATTTGGAATTCTGCCCAAGAGATTTGTCTATTTTTTACCATGTATTTACTTATACAATCATTTAAACATATCCATATATCCAGGATTATAGAGTAGTGGTTATTTATTTATAAAAATAAATATATATTTATTTCACTTATAATCTACTGTTACTTTATATACAATATATACAATATACTCTATTGCTCATATTGTTCCAGGTTTATTCATTGGGTACTTTCAGTTGGTTCTTGATCCCTTGGACATATCCCCCAACATTGTGTAGTTCGTTAAGTACTTCCTTAGTTTTTTGGCACTATGAAATTATAAAGACTCATCTTATTTAGTTCTGTGTGGTCCTACTACTCTCAAGGCAGCCAAAATTTGCCTTGTATCTTTGTGTTAAAGACAGTACTCTAGTAATATTGACATATTTCTTGTCTTTCTTTGGGTTTATAGTGTTTTTTCTTCTACCCCTACCTCAGCAACAATGGCTTTTGGTGCCCCAGTTCCAGCAGCTTAAAACTTTTGCCTTCTATAATGCATGATTCCAGGGAGGGTGGCAGAGCTTATTTACCTTTTCTGGAACTGGAGCCATCTTCCTCTCCATGTCTTCACCAACAAGAAAAATTCTATCTTTTTTCTACATTGCATCCAATATTTCTCAGAAGCACCTGTGAAGGCTCTAAAAAAGATCTTATAAGGATTGTAAATTCTTCCTTTGAATAAGGCTCCCCAAGAATCTATACTTCATGATAGTCCACTGTACATTTTTAGCAGCATTTTAAAATTCTAGTTGAGTTGTACTTACCAACTTGTATTTGGTAACATTTTTGTCCTGTGCTCTGCTTTGGGTGGGAAATTGCATGTGTTCCATCTTTCATGGATGGTCCTGCTCACTCTTGGAATTTACACTTCTTGATTTCCCTATTATCTTTGTTGGATTCAAGAAAGTTTTAATTTTGAAGTTTAAGTGAGTTTTTCTTATAATTACATTGGAACTGACAATTTTTTTTTAGCATTTTGCACCTGAGTTGGAAGATGAACTCCAGTATTTTGATTGCTATATTCAATTCAATTTTTCTAATTTAGGTTTCTTTTTACATGTGATACATTTATATGATTCCAAAATTAAAACTATTAATACATAGAGTATACATCAAGAATTTTTGATTCCATACTCCATCAACCTGTCCTAATTATTTTTATACTTCCAGTATTTCCTTTTGTAAATATAAACAATTGTGTATAGTTTATCCCAACTTTTCTATTACAAAAATTTCACACCATATAGTTACCTTTTCATCTTTTTTTTTTTTCACTTAAACTATAGCTATTGAATCTCTCTTCAAAATGGCTTCATGTTACTCCATTGTGTGAATAAAGCATGTTTACTCAGTCATTCCCCTTGTTTGGGTTGTTCCCAATTATTTGCTATTACAGTCTGAGTAGATAGGTGAATGACTTGAGGAAAGAAAAAAAATATCAGGGTAAAGCATTCTAGAAAAGGGAAACATAATTCATAATTCTTAGAGGTAAGAATGGCTTGATGTGTTTGAGGATGGCTAAAAAGTGGTATTAGTTAATAATTTTGAAGTAAAAGGAAGGGGCACATTATATGAGGTTATAGCATATGGTAAAACTGATATGAAAGAAAAAACTTTTTCCAGGTGTAATGGATAACAATTGAAAGCCTTTAAATATGGCAATGGTATCATATAATTTGTAGATTGGCTTTTGCTCTAATGCTTACATGCAAAATAATGGAAATAACTTACAGAGGGAAGGCTGTTACCTACCTCATCCTGGTTGGTATAATGATGTTTGTTTTTTGGTTTCACTGTTTCTACTCTATTGAAATACTGAGCCAGTTGAAAGGGAAAGTTGTCCAAAATGGAGTGGTTATGATTTGAACATAGCCCACCTTTTCTTTTGCACTTTGATCATACAAGCATACATTAGGGAAGTTCTAACACATTTTCATTTTGATATTATTATTCTTCAGAGTGGTAATTCATCACTTGATATTTGATAACTTCCTAAAGTCTTAACAATTCTGTATTTCATAAATAAAATCCTTCATAGATTGTTGCACAGAATTTCACTCTTCCTTATTTATAATGCTAAAAGAGGTGTTTCCCTGTATTCATATTTTCCTGCTAATTTCAGTCCTACTCATGAGTGTTGGATTTAAACATTTGTGCTCACATTATTTATTCTCATGGATGTTTTAAATAAACCTGTTAAGAAAAACTTTCCTAAACAATAATATGTTCCTTGATCATATCAGATTACATCTTATAATTGGATAACAAGAATGACTTTATAAAAGATGACTTTGATGAAAAGCTAATCTAAATATGGGTATGCTAAGTAGAGAGAAATGAACAAATAAAAAAATATTACTATCGTAAAACAACAAATATTATTTATGGCATTTTTATACTTATCAAGTTTATCGAGACTTTTTAAAACTAAGAAATTTTAAATAAAACAAAGTGGGCAAGAATACATTATATTTTAAATTGTTAATGAAATATATATTTTAAGTTGTTAATGAAAGTGTTTAGCCAAATCTATTTTAAGAGATCCAATTTCAGTATCTTAAAAGAGGACATAGGGAGGAGGAAAAAATATCAAACTACATTAGTAAATGAACTTAAGAAGGAAAAAATGCTTTTGCAATTAAGGAGAAGAAAAGTGTGCATGTGATATAATTGAATGTAAGAAGTTGTGAAAATGTGTAGCAAGTTGAATTCTGAGCATACTAATTTTCAAAGATAAAAATAAAATACTGAAAAATGAACTTTAAAAATTCTACATAGAACTTTTCAATAAATCCACTGAACTTTATATTCCTTTAGCGAAACTTGAAGTAGTACATCCAATGCTTAGAAATATATTTTTGAAAAAGAGAGAAAACTATTCTTTCTGTCTGTAATTTTTGTTTCTGTTCCTCTCTTTACTGTTTGTTTTCTTTTTTTTTTTCAACAACTATTGTTTATCCACCTCACGCTTGCAATTTTACCCATAGTTTTCCAGGATAAACAATAATCTCTGACACACTGTGACTGGAAGCACTACACTCAGGTCATTTTGGGCAATGAAAATAGAAGAGAGCTGAATGAGATGGATGGATAAGGGGGTGAAAAAGATGAATTAAAAGAAACAGTATTTCAAAGCCAGCAAGTAGACTGATTTTCTAGAGTCTAGATTAGAGGGTTTATGTGTTAATGTCCATCCCACCAAATTTTGTATCAATTTAATGGGCAATCATTGTAGAGACCAAACCACTGACCTTGCTACTCAATTTTTTTTCTTTTATTTTCTCCTCATTGACAGGAGTGGGTATGATGGGCATGTGAGAACATAGGGAACTTCATTATATCTTGTCATTTTGCAGAAAACTAAACAGGACCAGAAAGGTGAAGCGATTTTTCCTGAGCTCACACTATAATTAACAAACATGTGGCTTGATTGTAGGCCCCCAGCCTCTCATTGTCTTCTTATGAAATAAGGAAAGCTGCTCATTGCCAAATGGCATGTATCAATCCTAGTCATGCTCCTATTTGCTAAACACAGAGTATTCTGTATGAACAAGATTCTGACTTTTTATAATATTGTAAACAACCGTTTTTACCTTTCATACAGTTCTTACTTCATTCATTTAAAAGTAATTTTAAAAAATATTCTACTATGTGGACTTCTAGGCTTTGATGTATGCCTCCCTTTCCCTTTAGCTGAATTCCACTAGATACAGTCACATCTTCTTCAATGCTGATTTCACTGAGTTATGGAAAAGGTATTTGCTTCGTGGTTACACTCCCAACCCTCAGATTAAGTTACATGCCACAGCTACTAAATAAAGCTTTAGTTCTTCTTTTGGACTAATTTAAATCTGTGTCTCCCAAACCAAGGATCTATCCCTAGCCTTTCAAAATTTACACAAATCTCCTCCATGTTTTGTTTTTGTTAATTTACCCTTCCAGACATCCAAGAACTCAGATAATAATTAGAGCTAAGAGAGCATAGCATTCATAAAGTGACTGTTAGAAACAAAAGAAATTCTCATGGCAATTTAGATGGAAGAACAACAACATACTGATTTTGATACACAGCCTATCAGGAAACACACTTGGGCCGAGGGTGACCCTTTTGTAAATGCTGTCTGAATGCCCTGAATTTGTTAACTTCCTGATCCAGTGAGATGCCAAATCTTTCTTGGATTTCAAATTTTAAAAATTAAATAAAAATTTTCATATTAGCCTCAGCAATTGTGAGGACACATTTTTAAATCCCATTACTTACATTTGGAGAGATATGTGCCTTTTATCACTGCCCCTTAAGCTTCTGTACATCCTTATCAATGATTTCATTCAGATTTCCAAAACTTTCCTGCAATTTGTATATCAATTGGGAATTCACAGGCTCAAGATACTTTGATAAATTCTAAATCCCACCCCTATGACAAGTTGGTAGTTTTTTAAAATTATTTTTTTTGGTAAGACTTCATTTTCTTAAAGTAGTTTTAGGTTCACAGAAAAATTAAGTAGAAGTACAGAGATTTCCCATATATCTCCTTTCCCCATACATGCATCACCTCCACCATTATGAACATCTCTTGCAAGAGTGGTACATTTCTCACAATTGTTGAACTTACGTTGACACATCATAACAACTCAAAGATCATAGTTTACATTATGGTTCACTCTTATTGCTATACATATTATAGGTTTGGAAAATGTATAGTGATGTGTATCCACCATTATAGTATAATACAGAATACATTCACTACCCTAAAAATCTTCTGTGCTTTACCTATTTATCTCAAAGCCCACTTTACCCACAACTGGCAACCACTGATATCTTTACTGTCTCTATAGTTTCATATTTTTCCAGAATGTTGTGTAGTTAGAATCATACAGTATACATTACCTTCTTTCACTAAGTAAAATGCATTTAAGGTTCTCCCATGTACTTTCATGGCTTGATAGCTCATTTCTTCTGAGTACTGAAAATATTCCATTGTGTGAACTTACCACTGTTTATCCATACACTTACTGAAATACATCTTGGTTGCCTCCAAGTTTTGACAAATTATTAATAAAGTTGCTATAAACACTTGTGTACAGATTTTGTGTGAACATAAATTTTCAACTCATTTGGGCAAATACTAGGGAGTAAAATTGCTGGATTTTATAATAAGTTCACTTTTCTAAAAATGTCTTCCAAAGTGGCTGTACCATTTTGCATTCCCACCAGCAACGAATGAGATTTCCTGTTGCTCCACATCCTCACTAGCATTTTCTGTTGTCAGTGTTCTGGAATTTGGCCATTATGATAGATGTGTAGTGGTATCTCATTTTTTTAACTTGCATTTCCTTGATGACATACAATATGAAGCATCTTTTCATATGCTTATTTTCTATCTGTATATCTTCTTTTGTGACATGTCTGTTAAGATATTTGGTCTATTGTTAATCAGGATGTTTATTTCCTTACTGTTAAATTTTGTGTTCTTTTTATATTTTGGATAACAGAACTTTATCAAATGTGTCTTTTGCAAACAATTTTCTCCCAGCGTGTGGCTTGTTTTCTCATTCTCTTTATATTTTCTTTCACTGTGAAGGAGTTTTTAATTTATTGAAGTCCAGCTAATCAATTATTTCTTTCATGGATCATGGCTTCAGTATTATATCTAAAAAGTAATTGCTATACACAAGCTCATTCAGTTTTTCTCCAATGTCGCCTTTAAGGAGTTTTAGAGTTTTGCATTTTATATTTATATCTACCATCCACTTTAAGTTAATTTTTGTGAAGAGTACAAGGTGCCTTTTTTTTCCATGTGGATGCCCAGTTTTCCAGCACCATATATTGAAAATACTATCTTTGCTTTATTGTATTGCTTTTGTTACTTTGTCAAAGACCAGTGTATTTTTTAACTACATGTTGGTGTATTTCTGGGCCCTCTGCCCTGTTTCACTGCTGTGTTTTCTACACTTTCAGCAATACTACACTGTCTTGATCATTGCCACTTTATATAAGTCTTGAAGTAAGTCAGTCCTTCAACTTTGTTTTTCTCCTTCAATTTTGTGTTAGCTATTCAGGTTGTTTTTCCTCTCCATATAAACCTTATAATCAGTTAGTTGATACATAGAGTACCTTCTTATTTTTATTGTGACTGCAGATAGCTGTTTTTTAGTATTTTTAGAACTCAATGCAAGACCAAACAAAATGAAACAAAACCTTAGAACCTCAGAACATAAATCAATGTCTTTATGAATTTGGAGGATAATATTTCCTGTATAAACAATCAAACAATTCTGTTTTATTATTCTAACTTAATTTTATTATACCAAAGAGCAGGTTGCATTTAATGAAAGAAGTGACAGCTCACCCAGTAGAATCACCTGAAACTTGCTCCTAATGATAGTTTGCAATATATTGACCTCAATTATATGGGCAGCTTAGATCTGTTACCTTTATAGGGTCTTGATTAATGTGTTCAACATTAAGTAAATTGAGTCTATATTATGTCTTGGGGCTAAAAACAAATTAAACAATTACCCTCCTTAGAGGAAGATTAAATATACTGGTGGTATAAGTTAAAACAATTAAGGGACTAATTAGAAAGCTTATTTTTATTTTTATAAGTTTATGTTTATTTATTTAATAAATATTTATTGAGTAACCACATTCAAGATATTCTACTAGGTATTGGGAATACAGCAGTAAATAGAGATAATATCTTTCCTATGAAGTAGCTTGTTTTCAAGATGGGTGACATAGCTAATAAGAAATTAAAAATTAATATTTTTGATATCTATTTGTAGACAAAAATGAATCAGGGTAAAGTGAATATAGAGTCATCTGGTAGTGCTATTTTTTAATGGTAGAATCAAGGAAGAGTTCCCTGAAGCAGTGATGATTTTGAGCAATGTTCTGAATAACGTATATGAACTGGAAGGATTTTTGCAAAGTTCTTGGAAGGAGAGTTCCATGTATAAGGAAAAAGGCAATCACAGAGGCAGAAGCATTTTTTATATGTTTAAGAAACAACAAGGAATTTGGTTGGCTTGAGTATAGTAAACCAGGGAGAAAGGATATTAGGAAGAAAATTAGAGAGTCATCTGTGAAACAGGTAAATGAGCACCTTTTAAGCCATAGAAAGGATTTTGAATTTACAGTACACTGGGTATGTACCTCAATATTTGGCATACATAAGCCTCTTGGCTGTGACCCTGTAGGATGAACACCTCTGAATCCATAGTTTTTCACGTCCTTTCAATTACTGAATATCATTTGCTCAATGAAGATTCTCTAGACCAAAAACATAATGTGACTCCAAACTTCAGTGGTGTTAAAACAATGCAGAGCATTTACTGCAGAGAAATATATAGTTTTCTCTAAATTTTTGAATGTTCTTTTATCTTGTAATTTACTGTGGCCATTCAGGAAATCCTATTTTTAAAAAATGGAAGAAAGTTAAAAAATGTTGGAAGTGTAGAAATTGGATAAATCTGAAAAATAGGAAAATTAAGGAATAGATTTGAGGAAGATTGGGAGGCTGGCTACAGTGGGTACAGCTAGTGCCTAACTCCACTTCCTCCTATACACTGGAGTTCACCCTTATGTACAAAGCTGGTGGACATTTGCTTTGCTTGCTCATATTTTCCCTTCTCAAGCACTCAAGTCTCTTTGCTGTTTCTTGACACAAGGTCTTCCTCTGGTGCCATGGGAATTTGCTCAGTGCATGCAAGACTCCCTGATTTGATGAAAAATGAATGGCATAGAAGCAAGCAATAAGTACTGGAATCCCAAATATATACTCCTACTTTAACATCCTTTGGTAAGCTGATCTTGAGATGGTTTTACTTGGCTCCTTGGGGTCACCTACAGAATTCAGTCCCAGGGCCCCACAGTGGTAACCTGCTAAGTAGTAACTAATGACTGTATATCCTCCCTTCCTGTCACACTCTTCCTGATCTTCACTGGTTCTTCCTAAGGTCACAGCCCATAAAAACCACCTTCATTCAATTTCTTGTCTCATGGTCTGTTTTTGAGAATTTTGTATGGTAAGTATGACTGCCTGAGAAAAGAACTGTTAGAAATCTTGGTACAAAAAAAGGAGGAAAACTTTAAAGGAATTAATATTAATTAGTACTAAATAAATAAAGGACTTCGACAAATGAAAGAAATTTTCCTTATTATCCAATGTGGGAACAACAGTATTAAATTGTTTAGAATATTAATATCTTTGCCATATTTGATTTCTTCCTGGCTGTATAAGTATTATTAGAGGTCTATTAATACATGTTTTATATTTGAAGCAGAGAGGTATATGTAGAAGATTCAATTAGTGATTTCATTATAGATATGGCCTCAATTGAAGGAGCATCTCTAGCCCTGACTCTGGTAATCAGAGATCACAAACTCAATTATTCAGTTCTTACATACACTTAATTTCCCACTTGCTGCAGTGGAAAGAATATTTTCAAACACGTCTGTGGAAAAACCTTGATGACAGAATAGAATAAGAAGATGTCAAAGCTTCTCTTTGTCAGTAGGAGCCTGAATATTCAGAAAAAGAAATTTGAACCACATTTTCTGCGTGCCACCTTGTGAATGCTATTGCTTTTATGATTATATCTGAAGAATAATATGGTAGCATAAGTAAATGAATTATTAATGATTTATTCACCAGCTTTTATTGATACAAGTTACTTTTTAAATTTGTATATTTTGTACATAACCAGCTGCTATTCAAATGTGAAGCTATTTTAATTTACAGTTCAGCTGTTTTTATGAGGTTGAATTCTTGCCATGCATAAGATATAAAAGCAAATATGATTCATCCCCCATATATATACACTGGATACTGTATTTTTGTTTAAATATTTTGTAGGTAATTTATTCTAGTCTATATCTCAGGTTTTCATTTTGCTAAATAATATCTCTATTCTAAAATTATTTAAAAGTTTTGGCAATGAAGTTCCATTACTCGGTTTGTGTTTTTAATCTTTAAATCCATCCAGTTATAAAGTTAAAAGTATGTTCTATATTTTCTTCTACATTCATAGATTTTTAAATTCACATTTGTATCTTTATGTACATGAAAATTGTTTTCTTGATCATATTAAGTGAGAATCAATTTTATAGTTCTACATGCATGTATAATTACTATAACATCAATAATTTAATTATTCATTAATCATTTCTTTCTATCACACACTTAAAAAGCATCTATCAAACACTGCCTGCTCTGCCAGGCAATGTTGTGGGCAATAGAATTTAAAACAATGAACATGGTCCATGCTCCCTAGGAGTGTCATGGGGATGAGAGGACAGAGCTGTAATAACCTAGTTTCTCAGCCTGGACTTAGAGGAGAAACTAAGTTAAAGCTTTAGTTCAATTGTTTTTAATTGTTTGTTGCCTTTTCTTAAAATGATACTAAATCTGGTTTATTGCAAGCTGCTTGAGGTGTGCTGGATGTTGGACTTGAACAGCACACTCAAACAAGCATTCTCACTGATTTTCACAGCTCTGAAGGTGCAGAGGTGAGCCTTATGAGGTTAGAATTGAGAGATGCCTTTCTCTTCATCCTAACAGTATCTTCTAGGTGGACATTAGCCTGTACCTAAAGAGAGCTCAACGAATCCTGGTACTCATGTAAGGCAAAAAGATCCAAGAAGAGGGGCCTAATAAAAGTATCTAAGCATTTTTCTCTTAATGAATAAAGTAACTTGGGGTAGGCTACCCACTACCAGTTCCCTATCCTGTAATTCCTGATCTAATGCCAAACTCTGATGAAAAAACTATGCTGAAATTATAAAACATAGATACATATTAAAATATTTTGTCTTGCATATAATCAAATAATGCTTTATGTTTATATGTAAAATTTTGTTAAAATAAATTTATGTTAGTTTTAAAGAACATAGTGCAGTTATTTATTTTTTAATTTTATTTTATTCATTTTTTTTATACAGCAGGGTCTTATTAGTTATCTATTTCATACATATTAGTGTGTATATGTCAGTCCCAAACTCCCATTTCATCCCACCACCACCATATCCCATGCTACTTGCCCTTGGTTTCCACATGTTTACTCTCTACATCTGTGTCTCTATTTCTTCCTGGCAAACGTGTTCATCTGTACCATTTTTCTAGATTCCACATATATGCATAAGCATACAATATTTGTTTTTCTTTTTCTGACTTACTCCACTCTGTATGACAGTCTCTAGGTCTCTACAAATGACCCAATTTTGTTCTTTTTATGGCTAAGTAATATTCAATTAAATATACATACCACGTCTTCTTTATCCATTCATCTCTCCATGGGCATTTAGGTTGCTTCCATGACCTGGCTATTGTAAATAGTGCTGCAACAAATATTGGTGTGTATGTGTCTTTTTAAATTATGGTTTTGTCTGGGTATATGCCCAGTAGTGGGATTGCTGGGTCATACACTAATTCTATTTGTAGTTTTTTAAGGAACCTCCATACTGTTCTCCACAGTGGCTGTATCAATTTACATTCTCACCAACAGTGCAAGAGGGTTCCCTTTTCTCCACACCCTTTGCAGCATTTGTTGTTTGTAGATTTTCTGATGCCCATTATAACCGATGTGAGGTGAGACCTCACTGTAGTTTTGATTTGCATTTCTCTAATAATTAGTGATGTTGAACAGCTTTTCATGTGCTTCTTGGCCATCTGTATGTTTTCTTTGGAGAAATGTCTATTTAGGTCTTCAGCCCATTTTTTTTGATTTTTTTTTTTTAAATATTGAACTTCATCAGCTATTTATATATTTTGGATATTAATCCTTTGTTGATTCATTTGCAAACATTTTCTTCTATTTTGAGGGTTGTCTTTTCATCTTGTTTATAGTTTCCTTTGCTGTGCAAAAGCTTTTAAGTTTCATTAGGTCTCATTTGTTTATTTTTGTTTTTATTACCATTACTCTCAGAGGTGGGTCAAAAAAACTCTTGCTGTGATTTATGTAAAGAGAGTTCTGCCTATGTGTTCCTCTAAGAGTTTTATAATGTCCAGTCTTACAGTTAGGTCTTTAATACATTTTGAGTTTATTTTTGTGTATGGTGTTAGGGAGTGTTCTAATTTCATTCTTTTACATGTAGCTGTCCAGTTTTCCCAGCACCACTTATTGAAGAGACTGTCTTTTCTCTAATGTATACTCTTGCCTCCTTTGTCAAAGATAAGGAGACCACATATGTGTGGGAGTTTATCTCTGGGCATTCTATGCCATTCTATTGATCTATATTTCTATTTTTGTGCCAGTACCCTATTTTCTTGATTACTGTAGCTTTGTAGAATAGTCTGAATTCAGGGAGCCTGATTCTTCCAGCTCCATGTTTTCCCCTCCAGATTACTTTGGCTATTCGGAGTCTTTTGTATCTCCATGAAAATTTTAAGATTTTTTTGTTCTAGGTCTGTAAAAAATGCCATTGATAACTTGATAGGGATTTCATTGAATCTGTAGATTGCTTTGGGTAGAATATTTTCACAATATAGATTCTTCCAATCCAAGAACATGGTATCTCTCTCCATCTGTTTGTGTCATCTTTGATTTCTTTCATTAGTGTCTTATAGTTTCCTGAGTACAGGTCTTTTACCTCCTTAGGTAGGTTTATTCCTAGGTATTTTATTCTTTCAGTTACAATGATGAGTGGGGTTGTTTCTTTAATTTCTCTTTGTGATTTTTTGTTGTTAGTATATAGGAATGCCAAAGATTTCTGGGCATTAATTTTGTATCTTTCAACTTTATCACATTTACTGATTGGCTGTAGTAGATTTCTGGTGGCATGTGTAGGATTATCTATGAATAGTATCATGTCAACTGCAAACAGTGACAGCTTTATTTCTTTTCCAATGTGTATTCTTTTAATTTCTTTTTCTTCTCTGATTGCCATGGCTAGGACTTCCAAAACCATGTTGAATAGGAGTGGCAAGAGTGGACATCCTTGTCTTGTTCCTGATCTTAGAGGAAATGTTTCAGTTTTTCACCATTGAGAATGATGTTTTCTGTGGGTTTGTCATATATGGCCTTTATTATGTCGAGGTAGGTTCCCTCTATGCCCACTTTCTGGAGAGTTTTTATCATAAATTGGTGTTGAATTTTGTCAAAAGCTTTTTCTGCATCTATTGAGATGATCATATGGTTTTTATTATTCAATTTGTTAATATGGTGTAACACATTGATTGATTTCTGTATATTGAAGAATCCTTGTATTCCTAGGATAAACTCCACTTGATCATGGTATATGATCCTTTTAATGTGCTGTTGGATTCTGTTTGCTAGTATTTTGTTGAGGATTTTTGTATCTATGTTCATCAGTGATATTGGCCTGTTGATTTCTTTCTTTGTGACATCTTTGTCTGGTTTTGGTATCAGGGTGATGATGGCCTCATAGAATGAGTTTGACAGTACTGCTCCCTCTGCTATATTTTGGAAGAGTTTGAGAAGGATGGGTGTTAGCTCTTCTCTAAATGTTTGATAGAATTCATCTATGAAGCCATCTGGTCCTGGACTTTTGTGTGGTGGAATATTTTTAATCACAGTTTCAACTTCATTACTTCTGATTTGTCTGTTCACATTTTCTATTTCTTTCTGGTTCAGTCTTGGAAAGCTATACTTGTCTAAGCATTTGTCCATTTCTTCCAGGTGGTCCATTTTATTGGCATAGAGTTGCTTGTAGCAGTCTCTTATGATGCTTTGTACTTCTGCGGTGTCCATTTTAACTTCTCCTTTTTCATTTCTAATTTTATTGACTTGAGTCCTCTCCATCTTATTCTTGATGAGTCTGGCTAAAAGTATCAATTTTGTTTATCTTCTCAAAGAGCCAGCTTTTAGTTTTATTGATCTTTGCTGTTGTTTTCTTTGTTTCTATTTCATTTATATCTGCTCTGGTCTTTAATATTTCTTTCCTTCTGCTAATTTTGGGTTTTCTTCATTCTTCTTTCTCTAATTTCTTTAGGCGTAAGGTTAGATAGTTTATTTAAGATTTTGCTTCTTTCTTGAGATAGGATTGTATTGCTATAAACTTCCCTCTTAAAACTGCTTTTGCTGTATCCCATAGGTTTTGGATCATCATGTTTTCATTGTCATTTGTCTCTAGGTTTCTTTTGATTTCCTCTTTGATTTCTCCAGGGATCTCTTGGTTATTTAATAATGCATTGTTTCGCCTCCATGTGTTTGTGTTTTTTACGATTTTTTCCCTGTAATTTATTTCTAATCTCTCACCATTGTGGTCGGAAAAGATGATTGATATGACTTCAATTTTCTTAAAATTACTGAGGCTTGATTTGTGACCTACGTTGTGATCTATCCTGGATAATGATCCATGTGAAATTGAGAAGAATGTGTAATTTGCAGTTTTCAGATGGAATATCCTATAAATATTAGTTAAATCTATCTTGTCTATTGTGTCATTTTAAAGCTTGTGTTTCCTTATTAATTTTCTGTCTGGAAGATCTGTCCATTGGTGGAACTGAGGTGTTAAAGTCCCTACTATTTTTGTGTTATGTCAATTTCCTCTTTTATGTCTGTTTACAACTGCCTTATGTATTGAGGTGCTTCTATATTGGATGCATAAATATTTATAACTGTTTTATCTTCTTCTTGGATTGATCCCTTGATCATTATGTGGTGTCCTTCCTTATCTCTTGTAACATTCTTTATTTTAATGTCTATTTTATCTGATGTGGGTATTGCTACTCCAGCTTTCTTTTTATTTCCGTTTGCATGGAATATCTTTTTCCATCCTCTCACTTTCAGTCTGTATGTGTCCCTAGGTCTGAAGTGGGTCTTTTGTAGACAGCATATATATGGGTCTTGCTTTTGTATCCATACTGTAAGCCCATGTCTTTTCATTGGAGCATTTAATCCATTCACATATAAGGTAATTATCAATATTTATTTTCCTATTACCATTTTCTGAATTGTTTTATATTTGATTTTGTAGGTCCTTTTCATCTCTTGTGTTTCCCACTTAGAGAAGTTCCTTTAGCATTTGTTGTAGAGCTGGTTTGGTGGTGCTGAATTCTCTTAGCTTTTGTTTTTCCATATACCTTTTGATTTCTCTGTTGAATCTAAATGGGATCCTTGCTGGGTAGTGTAATCTTAGTTGTAGTTTCTTCTCTTTCATCATTTTAAATATATTGGTCCACTTTAGAGAAGTTCCTTTAGCAGTTGTTGTAGAGCTGGTTTGGTGGTGAATTCTCTTAGCTTTTGCTTGTCTGTAAAGCTTTTGATTTCTCTGTTGAATCTAAATGGGATCCTTGCTGGGTAGTGTAATCTTAGTTGTAGTTTCTTCTCTTTCATCATTTTAAATATATTGGTCCACTACCTTCTGGCTTGTAGAGTTTCTGCTAAGAAATCAGCTGTAACCTTATGGGAGTTCCCTTGTATGTTATTTGTTGTTTTTCCCTTGTTGCTTTTAATAATTTTTCTTTGTCTTTAATTTTTGTCAGTTTGATTACTATGTGTCTTGGTGTGTTTCTCCTTTGGTTTATCCTGCCTGAGCCTCTCTATACTTCTTGGACTTGGGTGGCCATTTCCTTTCCCATGTTAGGGAAGTTTTCAACTATAATCTCTTCAAATATTTTCTTGGGTCATTTCTCTCTCTCTTCTCCTCTGGGACCCCTATAATGTGAATGTTGGTGCTTTTAATGTTTATCCAGAGGTATCTTAGGCTGTCTTCATTTCTTCTCATTGTTTTTTCTTTATTCTGTTCCGTGGCTGTGAATTCCACCATTCTGTCTTTCAGGTCACTTATCCATTCTTCTGCCTCAGTTATTCTGCTATTGATTCCTTCTAGTTTACTTTTAATTTCAGTTATTGTATTGTTCATCTCTGTTTGTTTGTTCTTTAATCCTTCTAGGTGTTTGTTCTTTAATTTTTCTACGTCTTTGTTAAACATTTCTTGCTTCTTCTTTATCTTTGCTTCCATTCTTTTTCCGAGGTCCTGGATCATCTTCACTATCATTATTCTGAATTCTTTTTCTGGAAGGTTCCTATCTCCACTTCATTTAGCTGTTTTTCTGGGGTTTTATCTTGTTCCTTCATCTGGCACATAGTCCTCTGCCTTTTCATTTTGTCTGTCTTTCTGTGAATGTGGTTTTCATTCCACAATCTGCAGGACTGTAGTTCTTGCTTCTGCTGTCTGCCTTCTGGTGGATGAGGCTATCTAATAGGTTTTTGCAAGCTTCCTGATGGGAGCGACTGGTGGTGGGTAGAACAGGGTGTTGTTCTGGTGGGCAGAGAACAGTAAAACTTTAATCTGCTTGTCTGCTGATTGTTGGGGCTGAGTTCCCTCCCTGTTGGTAGTTTGGCCTTGGGCAATCCAGTACTGAAGCTTACTAACTCTTTAGTGGGGCTAATGGCTGACTCTGGGAGGGCTCATACCTAGGAGTACTTCCCACAACTCTGGCTGCCAGTGTCTTTGTACCTGCAGTGAGCTATAGCTACCCCCAACCTCTGCAGGAGACTCTCAACACTAACAGGTAGGTCTGGCTCAGTCTCCTATAAGGTCACTGTTCCTCCCCTGGGTCCTGATGTGCACACTTCTTTGTGTGTGCTCTCCAAGAGTGGAGTCTCTGTTTCCCCCAGTCCTGTTGAAGTCCTGCAACCAATCCAACTAACCTTCAAAGTCTGATTCCCTGGGAATTCCTCCTCCCATTGTCAGACCCCCAGTTTGGGAAGCTTGACGTGGGGCTCATAACTTTCACTCCAGTGGGTGTACTTTTGTTATATAATTGTTCTCCAGTTTGTGCGTCACCCACCCAGTGGTTGGGATTTGAGTTTATTGTGATTGCGACCCTCCTACTGTCTCATTTCAGCTTTTCCTTTGTCTTTGGATGTGGGGTAAATTTTTGGTGAGTTCCAGTGTCTTCCTGTCGATGATTGTTCAGCAGTTAGTTATGATTTTGGTGCTCTCACAAGAGGAAATGCCATAGTGCAGTTATTAATATGATTATAAGAACATGTGTGAGGAAACAAGTACTTTTGTTCCACACCAGGATATGATACCAAACCTTTCTCATAAGACATTTTTCCTAGCTCCTCTACTGGCTGGCCAATAGTTCTATGTTTATAGATTATTTTCTTCTAATTTTCTATCTTTTTATGTGTCACCTAAGCTAAAACTTGTATGCTACTTCCATTTTGGACAAGAAATTACAAGTTGTGTTGTTTTCTAAATCACCAGTGTCCTGATTCAGCTTTAAAATATACTGTCTTTCCCATGTGAGAGTGATATTCTTTCCTCACAGTCAGCGGTGCATGCACTCTCACTTGTATATCAATAACATCATAGTTTGGGCTCAGCTTTTTTTTTTTTTTTTTTTTTTTTTTTTATTTATTTATTTTTGTCTGTGTTGGGTCTTTGTTGCAGGTGGGCTTTTCTCTAGTTGCAATGAGTGGGGGCTAGTGTTTGCTGCAGTGTGCAGGCTTCTCATTGTGGTGGCTTCTCTTGTTTGCAGAGCATGGGCTCCAGTAGCTGTGGCTCTCGGGCTCTAGAGTGCTGGCTCAGTAGTTGTGGTTCATGGGCTTTGTTGCTCTGTGGCATGTGGGGTCTTCCCAGGCTAGGGCTCAAACCTATGTCCCCTGCATTGTCAGGCAAGTTCCCAACCACTGCACAATCAGAGAAGCCCTGGGCCCAGCTTTTAAGGCTCAAGTACTTAAATCCTCTTCTAACAAAGTTGCAAATATTCAGGATGTCAGATCAAGGTTATCAGTGAGGTTTGTGGCCAGAGAAGCAGAACAACTAACAGGATGAACCAATGACCCTGGTTCATGAGTATTAGTTCTAAATTAATGAGTTAACTTGCCAGAACTATCTATCAACTACTCAAGAAAAAAAAAAAAAAAACTTTTGTCAAGAATATAGGTGTTCTTTTTCTTTTTTTATCTTCAGTTTTCTTACAAAAAGAGAGCTGATGTTCCTATGTTCCAACACATAAAGTAATTTCCAGACAGTAATGAGGATTTCAGAAAAGTTCATAAAGCCTCCATAGTATGTAAGACTAGAATCAGTACATGCATAAGAATAAATGTTACCTTTTTCAATAAACCAATTTTCATTATCTAGTTCTTCCATATTGAGTCTATAAGAAAAAAATCACTTATTAAAATACTTAATGCCTAAGATATCAGAGAGAGTGAATTAATCTGACATTTATGGTCTTGTTTCCATAGTTTAATTCTTTCTTGGTTTTATTGAACTGACTGAATTGTGACTCCTGTGTTATTGAACTTTGATGCTTTCTCATCAATATGTATAGGGCTAGAAAACTGTGGTGAGAATTAGAGAGCAGCATTCAACAATAATGGGGAAATCTTAATATTTTTACAGAAAAGTTTGATTCATGGTGTTGCATAGATACTCTATAATGTTTTTAAATTGATAAAGTAGATACATACACATCAAGTCTACACACACTGAATTTCAGACTTAAATCTAGAAGTAATATTATAGGCATACAATAAGAGCTCTATTTTATAAGGGAAGGAAAACCCAGAAATATTGGGAGTAGGAGGAATTTTTTGAAATCACATAATTGTTTTGTTAGAGTTAGAGATAGAACCTTAGATCAGAAACTGTAAAATCCTATTCATCATCCAAAGAAACTTATTCCTGAATTGGTTGTGCTGCCCAAAATATGTTCTGGACAAATACAATTTCTACAGATAAGTTCTGTGTTCAATTAAGTTGGTGAGACACCACCCCCACCCCATGCCATACTCCCTTCTTTGAAATTCATAGTTCCTCTTTGTTTAGAAATGGTTTGGAGAATTTTGTAATAAAGAACTTTTATATCCATTTTTCTAGGCATATTTTTAATTTATCATAAAATTAGTTGATAAGAAATGTGGCAATTGTGTATCTGACAACAGCAAGTGAAGTGGGAAGGAAGTGCATCTAGAAAAAGACCTAAGTGCTCATCCTTTATTGAATACGATTTTCCAGATTTAGTCTTTTTGTCTAACTCAAACTTGGATGGCATGAAGCCACATCACCTTTATTGATAGAAATTAAGTTATACACTCACTGTTTCTGAAACACAGTTTTAGAAAAAAAATGATTCTGCAGATTCTTGTTGCTTTGCCTCCTTGACTTGCCCGGTCATGACTCCTGCTCCTGCTAATAACCATTGTGAGGCAGATTGTACGCCACGGTCTACAATCAGTGCCTAGCTCCTGCCGCTGCTTCTTCAACTCCCTCACAAAGAAGGAATAGTTCTCTCTCTTCTTAATTATCTTCAGAAAACTGAGATAGGGCTGTTGCTCTTAAGAAGACTGTATCGCACCGAGGTAAACTATGTCTGCATAAGGCTCTGTCTCCACTACTGGAAAACTGGAAACCCTGAACTGAAGTCAGTTAATTTCCAGACCAACAGAGAAAAGAAAGCTGTTTCCTCAAAGTGTTTCAAGATCCATCTCCTTAGTCCTTATTCTCTGCCCCAGAACTTAAACCCTTTCTGGATGAATGACATCTTTGATATAGAGTCATTTTTCCGAAACATCCTAAACAAGCTTCAAATCTTCCTATTTACTAACATCTGGAATCAAAATGGCATGGTGTTTTTTCTTACCTGTAATCACAGGTTACACAATAGATGTGCTCACATGTTTTTCCTACCAGGAAAGGTATCCCCTTATTTTCCACATGCTTAATTCATATGTATCCATCAAAACCAAATTCATCTGCTACCTCCTTTACTAGTTTATGAAGATTTCTACAATTCTCCTCCAAATAGAAGTAATCTGGCTTGCACCCTAAAATACACATATATACAGCACATATACAAATATACCACTATATTTATATAGTTTTTGTTGCTGTTTTTATTGATCTTGTGTTATAATTAATTAATGTTATATAGATTTTGCTACCTACAGTTAGGGTGGGGACCATGACTTTATAATAAAAGTAAAAAACACAGATAATGTCATTAAATAAATCTGGAAAAAAAATCTGCCTCCAAAGCTATGCAGTTATAAGACTTTGGAATTATTTTTCAACAGTTTTCTATTCAAAGATACTCAAAACAGATAAAATAGGAAAAGCTAATCTATACACTTGTTTTGGACTTAACTACAAGTCCTAGAAAGCAAAAATCCAGAAACATCTTTAAATGAGAAAACTAGTTACCACTTTCAACTTTGTGGCATTATTTTTTCTGGTTGTTTTGATCATACAGACATCTCAACAAAAATACTTTTTTCCCCAAATTTGCAAAAAAAAATGACCTTGAAAAATAAGTATTTTCTGGCACTGATATTTCATTTCCTGATTTAAAAACATGGGTATTAATATGTGCCCACAAAATTTTGTAAGAAATATATATGCTTATGAGTACATATGTAAGATTGTGTATATACACATGCACACACACTACAGAGCACTAAGTGCACCATATTATAGTGTTTCCTCACAATTTTCCACATGATACATAAGAAACATTCTTCCCTAGAATGGAAAATCAGGAAATGTTTTGACTGAATGACTATTCTTTTCTCCCCTAGATATTAGGATGAGTAAAAAACTATCTATATTATCATCCTTATCACCAATTACATGCATTTGTAAGATGGATTACTCGGTTTCATAAGATTAATATTTAATATGTAACTATGTGAGGCTCAGACAATGTAGGGAGAAAATCATTGACTTGTCTCCTGTACCCCACACTTCCATTAACTTAACTAACCAGGCCAGAATGCACACAGTGCATTTATTCAGGGAGTTCACATTTATTGCAACTTAGCTCAGAGCACCTATGTATCAAAAAGCAAAACAAAATCCTAATTTCAAAGATTTTACAGAAGACGGTGCTGTCTACACAGGCTTGATTAACTGTAAAGCAACGGAGTTTATCTTTTTGTTTTCTAAAAAGCAATGTTTATTTAGCAGCATAATTAATTTGCTTGTTTCAAGATTTACATTGCAGGACATTTCACGTGAGAGTTGGTACATCTTTGGGAAGTATACTGTGGATACAGGGAATAATCTGTCAAAAGTTATTTGGTTGTTAAACTGACTAAATAACATTTATTTTTAATACTGATGTGATTGGTGTTTCTAAATCTTAAGGGTTTTTTCTCTAAAAAATAAGTTAATTTAGACGAATTTATATAGCAGCAAGAATACACAAAAGATGAATATTTAAAATACCACATAAAACTTACCTCTAGGCAAAATACTGAATGAAAAAACACTATTCAAACCTTCTTTAATCCAACAGTTTCATTGCCTGGATGATGGCTACCTCATGCTCTGGAGCACACCCAAATTTTGTTTTATTTCTAGTTGGTCTTTTGTCTCCTTACTAATCAAGAAAAGAAAAGAAAAGACATAGCAAAACACACTAAAAGATCTCCAGTGCCTTCTCTTGAAAGTCAAACTTCTCTTTGACAACACCCATCTTTACACCATGTACATATATGTATTTTTGCTAGCAAATGTGCCCACTCTCACACATTCTTTTATAATCATATATATATAATACTATACATATATGATATATTATAATATAGTATATATTTCTAATATATATTACATATTTATAATCTTATGTATTATAAATGTATGATATATATTATAATATATAGATATTCCTCTCAGCTACAGTTAAGAGCAATGTAGGTCATGGTGGTGATAACAACTGGTATTAACTCTATCTCAGGCACTCTGCTTTGTTTTTTACCTGTCTTACATTACTTATTCTGCAAAATCATCCTGTAAGTTAGGTATACTATTGTGTATCATGCAAATGAAGAACTGAGTGCTATAGAACTCATGAAAAATGGAGAGTCAAAATATTAACATGTGATATGCCTGAAACCCAAACTCACATCCAAAGCCCATGGTTTCCCCAAGTCACAAATCTGTTGAATTAAATTTGGAAACTGTAACAGTGCCACTGAAGTTTAAACTAAGGTTGAAGTAAGGTGAAAGAGTAGGCAAAATCATATGCTTATTTAGGGGTCAAACTAATTTAAAATATTGTGATTTAATAAAGTGCAAATCCAATTGAACTAAAAAAACTACAAAATTAATAGTGTGGATGACAATGGCACAAAAATATGAGTTTAATATATTCCCAAGTCACTCCACATGATGGTTATAGCCACATGTAACATGTTTAATTTGTACACAGACCATAGACAGATGTATTTAATCCCAATGTGTGTGTCTTCCTCTCGCAATTATCTTGTAACATCTTATAGAATTACTCTGATATTGCAGAAGATGATTCATACAGTTTAAAGATATTTGGTAGTCACTTATTTCTATGTGACCGTGCACCGAGGAATTGATGCATTAAAATTAAAACCAAATAAATAAGAAAAATATTTATATCTTCTTAGTAGGGATGTTCACATTTGCATACACAGCCTTACCTAAATTCCACCCAAGTAACACATCTGAGCATATTTTTAGATGGTCAGATGTAAGATGTTTCTTGAAACTTATTAAACTATTTCCCCAGCTTTTTACCTCACACTATATCTTAAATAAAATCTACATTAGAGGCACTTATTATTATTTTATAAAATATAATGATATTTGGGATACTTATAATATCCTTTATGAAGGCATAGTTTAAAATAATAGTCCAAATCATTTTATGGAATATTTATAATATTCTTATTTTACAGAATATACAGAAGATCACCAAGTAAACTTAGGACTTAGGTGGTTAGATCTCATTGAGACAAAGTTCACTAAAGTAGTTCTAAGTTTTAAAGTGAAATAAATAAATAAAGGCACAGCTTAAAGCAACATTTAAAAAATTACCATTTTGTGGTATAACTTAAATGAAACAAATTTCATCCATTTTACCTATACAGTTTTATATATACATACTTTATATATACATTTTGACAACTACATATAATATTATAACTATAAACATAACGAAAATACAAAATATTACTGTCTCCCCAAAAGTTCTGTTTGGTCTCTTCCCAGTCCATCCTTGCTTTTCAGTAGCCCAGGCAACCAAATAGCTACTTTTTCTAACAAAAAGGATAATATTTATATTTTCTAAAGTTTGACATAATTGGAACTATAAACTATATTCTCTTTGATTTCTTTTTTTTTTCCTTGATCCATGTTATAATAATATATGAATGGTTTGTTCTCTATTATTATGGAGTAATTGAGTAATATTTTATTTACAGTTTCTTCAAAAGCTAAAATATAACTACTATCTGACTCATCCACTCTACTCCAAAGAGTTTATGTGAGAGAAAGGAAAGCATATATCCAAATAAAAACTTATTTTCAAGTGATTGTTCATATCAGCCTTATGTTTTAACACGATAAAGTATAATATTTAATAGCATGGAAATTTACATTGCACTGTTAGCTAGAAAATATGTATTAATACAGTGGGCCAGTGTAGTAAATATATATAGTTTCCTCCATCCCACTCACAAGCAGGGCAGTGGGAACAGGCATCTCCTCCTTCTCCCTTTCACCATGAATCTGGGACATATATATTTCAATTATAAAATTGTATATATTTATAAACAGTTGTCCTTCAGTATTCATGAGGCATTGGTTCCAGGACTCCCCACAGATACCAAAATCCTCAGGCACTCAATCCCTTATATAAAAAGGTGTAATGTTTGCATATAACCTACACGATACTCCCATGTATGTTTTTTCCAGTTTTAATGAGATATAATTGACAAAAACAGCACTGCATACGTTTAAGATGTACACCCTAATAATCTGATTTACAGACATCATGAAATTGATTACCACAATAAGTTTAGTGAACATCATCATCTCATATAGATATAAAATTAAAGAGATAGAAAACTATTTTCCTTGTGAAAACTCTTAGGATTTATTCTCTTAACAGCTTTTATACATAATGTACAGCAGTGTTAATTATATTATCATGTTGTACATTACATCCCTAGTTCTTACTTATCTTACAACCGGAAGTTTGTACTTTTTGACTACCTTCATCCAATTCTCACTTCCCCTACCTCCATCACTAGTAATCACAAATGTGATCCCTTTTTTTATGAGCTTATTTGTTTGTTTGTTTTTGAAATATATTTGACCTACAACACTATACTAGTTCCTGATGCAAAATATAGTGATTTGATATTTCTGTACATTACAAAATGACCACAACACAAATCTAGTTACAATTTACAACTGTACAAAAATATTACATTATTATTTACTACATTTCTTACTCAGTACATTTCTTACTAGTGACTCATTTGTTCTGTAACTGGAAGTTTGTACCTCTCAATCTCCCTCACCAATTTCTCTGATATATTTACCCAACCCCCTCTGGCAACCACCTGTTTTCTTTCTGTAAATATGACTCTGTTTCTGTCTTGTTTTGCTTGTTCATTTGTTTTGTTTTTTCGATTCTAATTATAAGAGAAATCATACTTTTCTTTGTGTGCCTGACTTATTTCAATTAGCATAATACCCTCTAGGTCCATCTGATATTGTCCTCAATGGAAATGGAAATATTTTGTTCATTTTATGATTGAATAAAATTCCATTTATGAATATATATATATAAAGTGGTGGTATAAATATGTATCTGTGTGTATATATAGATATAGATAGATAGATAGATACCACTTCTTTAACCACTTCTTTAACCATCCATCTATAGATGGATACTTAGGTTGCTCCCATATTTTAGCTGTTGTAAATATTCCTACAGTGAACATAGGGGTGAATATATGTTTTCTAATTAGTGTTTTAATTTTCTTGGGCTACATACATACCCAGGAGTAGAATTACTGGATCAAAAAAGCTGTTCTACTTTTAGTTTTTTGAGAAACCCCTATACTATTTTCCACTGTAGCTGCATCAATTTACATTTCCACCAGCAGTGCAAGAGGGTTCCCTTTTCTCCACATCCTAGACAGTATTTGTTATTTGCTATCATTTTGTTAACAGCCGTTCTGAAAGGTGTGAGGTAATATTTCATTGTGGTTTTGATTTGTATTTCCCTGATTATTTCCCTGATGATTAGTGATTTTGAGCATCTTTTCATGTGCCTGTTGATCTTCTTTAGGTATATCTGTACAAAGGAATAAAAGTCAGCAAAAAAAGAACGTACTATGGATAATACAGAACAAGGTGGATAAACAGTTTAGTTAACATGCAAACAACTTCCCTGATGAGAATCTGTAATAGATACACACTTACCTTTAACTGGTGATTATTTTATTTGAGGCTTAAACATATTACTTCAAAGATTTATCTCTTTTATTAATAACCATGGAAATATGTCCATATATTATTTAAATTCTCAAAACTACTAATTGAGCATAAGGAAAATAATGCTACACTGGAACTGGATTCAGTGCACTGAAAACAGACCAGTCTCAGTTTCTTACACAAAACAAATTGGAAAAGGTAATCTGATATATACTTATTAAAACATCTGCTTTGGCATCATCTAATATCTCATTGTATGTTAGAATATCTCTATATTATTATTGAAGATATCTAGGATTGTGTTTATCCTGTGCTATGAAAGAAAATGCACAATGCTTAGTGGAAGCTTGAGATTAAGACAATGAATATATATGGCAACATCTTCTTGCCAAGAAAAAAATGAAATACTGGAACAAGGGTCAACTTATATCACATTGTTCACAGAGTCACAATCTTAGTTCAAAGCATTAATGAGTCCTTTGCTCATTTTAGCATGGTTTTGTTTCTTTCATCTTTCTTTGGTTGTTCCCTTGGTTAATTATGTTTTACCATCATTTTCTTTTCAGGAAAGCCAAATAGATTCTGTATTCTTTTCATTGCTTGTAGTATGTAAGATCAATTTTGCTTTTACAAATTATAGCTGGATTGGGAAAGATGGAAGAAAGTATGATGCATATATATATATACTAGGACAGCCTCTACAATTCAGTGAATACATGCAGTAAGTGTCCTTGAATTTTTGACATCTGGCACTATGTGTACTTAATATAAATAAGAAATCTAGTTAATATAATTTTGAACATGTACTTTCTTGATAAATTAATGCAGTGTTTGCATGTGCACACACACATAGAGCTCTTTCATGCAAATGTAATAAGATCTCTAATGGATAGTGTTTTTAAGCAAAGAAACTTTGGACAGAGTGATATTTCTGTATTTTCCTGTTAAGACACACAGATATGGGAACATATGTATATGTACAACTGATTCACATTGTTATAAAGCAGAAACTAACACACTATTGTAAAGCAATTATACTCCAATAAAGATGTTAAAAAAACAACAAAAGCCACTGCATCTCAGAAACAATGAGACCATATCCAATTAAAATTTAATTTTACAACATTGTTAACTTAAGGGTTATTTAAATAATAGTTTTAGACATCCATAAATAATTCATTTGTTACTAATTAGAAGCTTCTACATTACTTCCTCAACTTCTGTTTAATGAGCATCCTCAGATCTTTAGGAAAATTTGAAATTGTAGACTTAGTTAGTGGTGGGATAAAAGGTAGGCAACTACTGAGATTTGTTTAAGCAGACACTAAAGTTTCTTGAAATAATACTGTTTTGACAGAGTAAAAATATTTATTCTTTTGCCAATTATAAGAATAGTATGTATATTACAATAAATCTCTCATTCCTTTCTTATTTCTAAGAGGGTCAATCTTGCACTGGAACAATCTGTGAGATTCTGGTAGGTCTATAAACTCTTTAGCCAAAACAGGATGGTCATAACTAGGGTAGATGATTTGCATAGAGAGGAGTTGTTAATTAATGTGTTATTCTGTAACATTTAACATTGTATCATCTGAGCTAAGAAAGGGAATCTGAAAATGACTTTAACATTACACTTCTTTTTATATTAATGACATTAATGAGCTACTGTACAAATTAGATGAATATGAGTTGCATGGAGTCAACATTTTGGTAGCCCTCTTTGGGATCAGTGATCCACTCACCTGTGTGAGGCATTAACCAAAGAGTCAAATCATATCCCCTGATGAGGTGTCAATTTACTGGTATATAATTGGTACTTTCAGAGACAAGCCTGCTATAGAGGCATTATTTATCTAATTGAGTAATTGAACTGAGAATACTATACCAGAAATTTGGAAGCTTACTCCAACCAAGAAATGCCATAGAGAAAATGCATAAACTCATTATTTGTCTCTCATATCACTTCTAAATGTGTGGTAAAGAGAGTAAATCCAACAGGCATTTGAAAAGGCAAAAAAAATCTTTACAGGAAGTGGTCTGGAGAAGATATTGTTAACAATGAGACTTCAAGGATTCAGAGGGTTTCAATATATGGAAAAGATGGAAACTGCCCTTTAGATAATGTAGGGCTCTGAATCCTTGCTTCAGCAAAAGCTAGTTTTGTTGCTGATGTGTTAATTTGCATCTGTCTATCTGATTCTCAGTTTAAACATCTCTAAAATTAAAACATTATCTACTGCAATTAGGGTTTTTTTTTTTTTTGGTGAAAACTAAATTTTCACAAACATAGAATGAATGCATATATAATGCTAGGCAAATATATTTTAAAAACAATAACTAGAGGTAAAAAAAAAAAAAAAAGGCCCTAAATCCATAGTTTTGGATTCAAAGCTTTCAGAGGTACTGCTCTTGTCTTCTTTTCTGTTTGACACTACAAATACCTCGGTGAACCAACCAGACATGGACAACCAACCAATAACATGCAAGTACAATAAGATCTACATTTTAACACATATAGTCTCCTTTTCATGATACTGCCTGCAAAATTAAAGAACGCTCTGATTTTTTTTTTTTACAGAGAGTATCCATCAGAAGGGAGTGGTCTATGAAAATGATGAATATGTACATTCACATATGTTAGTTACTAATATATCAATGATCCCAGAGTCATGAAGTATCTTCATTCATTGCTTTACTCTTGGTTTGCTGCTACTCTCTTCAATGCTATCCTTACCATTGTTCCTTGTGTTCATATACACCTAGATGATCCTTTCACTTCCCTGACCCTTCAATGTCTTCACTCCCTTTCTTTCAATGATTCATTGTCAATTTTCCTCCAATTATTCAATACCATGATTATACTCTAGATTCTGGTCATTATCACTAATTAAAACCCTCCAAATCTCAATTTCAAGCAACACATGCCATTACTACCTCTACCATCATCTATTTTTCAGCTGAATCCCTCTAGTACACTAGCTTAAATAATATTAAGATTCCACAAACATATAGTCCCTCAGTCTTTCACTTTTTCAAATTTGTTTCTCCTTCATGTTCTTAACTCCTTCCTTACTCACTGCAAATTCCATGACCTGTTATTATAATCCCACTCTGACACACACCTTATGCTTTCTTTCTGTTTTCTAATTTTGTTGTCATTACATGAGGAAGGCAATGCTGGATTCCACCTTTTCATCTCCTCTTCACATGAACCTGCGCAGTTTATCATAGCGTGAGAAAAACACCACTCAATACTCTCACCAATAGCTATAAATTAATGATTGCTAGTGTTGTCAGGGGGCCCTGTGAACTATGCAACAATTATAAAATTACGTTTACCCATACTTTACTTTCATTTATTTTCCTAGAAGAATATTTCAAACTTTTCCTTCTTTCCTCAAACCTCTAACACCGCATCTCCCATCTTCTGGCCTTGCTTTTCTGGTGGGAAGATTGACACAATCAGATGCAAACAACCATAACTCCCAGCATCACACACACCTCCATCTGTGACTTTATAACCTATCCTCTCCCTAACCTTAGAATGGGGATATGTTAATGAATATAATGAACAAAGTCATAGTCCCCCTGGATCTTATACTCATTTATCAAGAAATAAATTTTTTTTAAAAAAGAGATACAAATGGACTTATTTACAAAACAGAAATAGAACCACAGATGTAGAAAATAAACTTATGGTTACCAAAGGGAAAGGAGTTGGAGAGGAATAAATTAGGAGTTTGGGATTAACATATACACACTACTATGTATAAAACAGGTAACCAACAAGTATCTACTGTATAGCACAGAGAACTATACTCAAATATTTTATAATAACCTATAAGGGAAAATAATCTGAAAAAGAATATATATATATATATGAGT
>NW_020175398.1:3296136-3329044 GCF_003031525.2 Neophocaena asiaeorientalis asiaeorientalis | reverse complement strand
ATATATAGCTGAGTCACTAAGTTGTACACCCGAAACTAACAAAACATTGTAAATCAACTATACTTCAAATAAATAAATAAGAAAGAACTAAACTAACCTTTTGTACAATTAAAAAGTCCACAATGTCAAAAAAAACAAAGAAATTTTGAAGTAGAGATAGATACTGTAAAATCATGAATAGAATTATAGGTTTGTATCCTTTTAAGTAAGGAAAACATAATGAAAATAATAATTTAAAGGTCAAAATTTCTTGCAAATCATGGAAATTCATAGCAAGTAAATGGATAGCAAACAGCCTATAGGAGGTAATATCCATGAGAACTGTTAGCCCTGATGAATCCTGCTACTTCTTCAAAAGAATCATGTCTCCATATTATTTGTTGATTATTCCACCCTCCAGTTAGTTTTCATCCTTCTTGCTTTTGTTGATTTTACTATCTGTTTGACTCCACTAACACATATGGTCAGGTATTTTTAAGTCATATAATGTGTATAAATGTATTTGCTCAAGAAAAAACATAAACATCTAAAATGTAATTACTGATTTTCTCCTATAATATGTAGCCTAGGCTCCTGCAGGTAACAGAGGCATAACCAATAACAGTTTTAACTCAATTCATTAATAATTAGAATCAGGAATAAGTTTGTAGTAGATCATAATGATTAGGGTTCCATCGAGGTAGCAGAAATAATAGAAGGTAATAGAATAAGGGCCTTATAGAGATTTTACGTCATACAATTGTGGAAAATGATTAAACAGCTCATGTCCAGAGATTCCTACTGCATTTCATCCTGAACCTGAAGTCTGCAGAGCAGGCAGTGGGAAAGGAAAAATGGATGTGAAATGAATGAGAGAATTAGAAAACTAGAATCCATGATGAACGGAACTCTTTAGGTCTGTCTCTATTTTCAAGCCTCCAACTTTGATGACACAGTTCATTTACAGGAGAAGTATGTGACTTTTTCTGAGTTAAACACGTACATGCTCCACGTGATAGAAAAAAAATGACAAAAGAGTTTCAACCTTTTCTGGAAAAACTGCATGCTTGGCTTCTGCCTAATAGCAACCAGGTGTTGCAACAACATGAAAGAACTGCAACAACGTCTGACCTTACACTGACCTTCCAAAGAGAACCATGGCTGCTGCTTCAGCGTAAAAAATCTTGTAATAATTTCCCTTTTGGCCAAATCTAGCCTAGAAACAAAATGAGAACTGTATGGAAACATAGTTTCAGGTTAGGCAGGTTGATAAGTATAAATCCATCATAGTTTGTAACTGGTTAACTTGGCACATACACCTCTTCTACCCATGTTACTTCCAAATATAGTCAATAGGAAAATCATACTATCACCTAACACTATATCATTAACACTTTGTATAATTAAACCTATACTAACCCTTTTCACAAAAAAGGACAAAGTATCTCTGTATCTGTATATGAGTGCTAACAATTTTTCTTCTCCCTAACCTGCTCTTTGTAACTGAAATACTGATATAACAAGATCAACTACTAATAACACATCTTATATCAGATTGAAGAGGGATGGGAAAAGGGAAGGAAATAAAAGATAAATATATGCACGAACGTATTCACTTGAAATATGAAAAATTCTTAAAGATTTTAGTCCTTATTTCTACAGCTGTTTATGTCGTTGTAGTGGTAATTTACATAAATATCTTATTCAACTATTCATTCTATATTCCTTTTGCCCTCTATAAAAGGAATTTTCTTACCCAGTGAGGTGATCTAAATTTTTTATTTCTTTATAGATATGGGCTATTAGTAACCTTGCTTGTATTTCTTTATTCTAGTTTTCCATTGACTTTAATCACAGTACAGGGACATACTAAGAAACATTCCAGGAACTCTTCTACATTCCAGAAGTGCTTCTCTTTACTCGAAATGTGTTGCTATACCCGATTTCCTCTTGGTAATCAGAATCAATCACCTATACTATAGGAATAAACTTCATCTTTCTCTCTTGCTCCACTGGGATGAAGTGGTCCAAAGTGGCCAAGGGATCCTTTTGACTTTCATCCTTAACTTCCAGTGCAACCATTGTGGTTCCCCATGGTGAAAACATTCCTCCCTTGGGAACTAAGATTTCTAAACCAGTACAGCCCAAGTAGAGGGGAGGAGGAATTTTTTTCTAAGGGTAACAGTGAAATAACCTTTTTCCATTTCTCTTTCTTGATTCCTGGATCCATGAATCCTGGCTATAGGAGATATGACTTCTTAATAATGGTTAAATTAGATCAACTACAACCCTACAAGATGTCATAACTAAATCTGTAAATGGTCATTTCTCTTCATCAGATCACTGATTTAAGGTGATGGATAGTATGATCAGACCAGTGAGTTTGATGACCTTGATCTCATTGTTTCACTTCATTTGCAGTAAAATGTGTTATTTGGGCAGAAGAAATGCTGTGTGGAATGCCATGATTGTGAATGTATTCCTTATCTATTGCTATGTAACAAATTGTGATCAAGTTAGTGAGTCAAAATGACAATGTATTATTTTTCTCTTTCTTTGCTTTTGGAGTCTAAGCATGGCTTAATGGGACCATCTGCATTGAGAAATATGGAAAAAGTTAAATAAATTGATTTTTTCACATTGGAGGAAATTCAAACCACAAATTCATGCTGCAATGTAGTAACTCAAGGTAAAAGAATAGCTAAAATTTCAGATAGAAGTCACTGAAAGTGACTAGATCTAACATTTTCCTTCTTTATCAAAAAGGAATTCAAAGATAAACACTGCTGCAAAATGTTTCCTCTAGGTAAAATGGTCTGGAGGAATGAAATCTCCAAATAATTTATATTTTTATGCCTTATTTAATACAAATAAGTCAGTGGGACAATGGAAATGTTTTATTTTTCTTTGAAAACAGAGAGATTTAGTGATTCTTAGTGATTATTTTAGTGAGATTATAAACTTTGGTGGTCACTGTTTTCTCTACCCCTTCATGCAGTGATGTACAATCTCAAAAAAATGGAAAATCGCAGCTTCATGCAAATATTCAGCTATTTTCAGTCAAACTGCATTTCTTGAAAACAACTGATGACTGCTATCCTTTATGTTTACTTTCAGTTTTTTATTAAAAAGTGACTCAAGTATATAATAAATAGATTTCCCCCTTTTGAGAATTGTTTGCAATGATAATAGAAAAGTCTACAAGTAAAGATAAGGTAAAGTTATGGTAAAGATTAATAAGCAGTATAAAATGTCTTCATTAGCTGACTGTTCTGATAGATTTACAGAAACCATTTAATATTTCATGATACCTTGGCAGGATTTTTCTATTGATCAAAATGATTTCTATGAAAATTGTTTAATAAAGATATTTCACATATTTAACCAATTATTTTTGTTTTTAAGAAAGCTGTTTTTTCCCTCTGATATCTTTGATTTTATATTTTGAAAATTTGGAAAGTACTGAACTCAAGTAGTCTATAAATAGCCAAAAGCTCTTAGAAATTAAAATAATTTTAGAAATTTTAATTAGTGGATCTTCAAAATCCTATAGGGGTTTGCTTTTTCACAACAGTGCTCTTAGTTGCAATTTTTCTTCAAAAGCAATTTTTAAGAAGGTACTCTTTGGCCCACATCATCTGAGACCTGTTTTTTGAATCTGAAAATCTCTAAGTAGCAAGCAATTTATTTTGTACCTTTGTGCCCTGGACACAAACACTTAAACTATTTATCACTTTGGAAATTTAACTGAAAGTAAAAGCTGTGCTGCATTGTATGGCAGAGTAGAGAACCATGGCTTGGAATATCTTGATGCTACTACATGCCACTACATAGAAGTGTCTTCAGATGGGATAGTAGAGGATCCTGTATGCAGAGAAAGAAGAGAAGAAAGAACATAAATAAGTTTTCATATTTTTTCTAATATGTTAATATTATTGGTAATTTCTTCATGAAACTAGATATATTGAATCCTTTTCATGTTCCTTCTTGAAAAAAAAAAAAATCTATGTTTCCAGGATGCCTATGCTACAGTTGTGAAGTAAGAATGCTGCCTGCCATATCAGTAAACAAAGCATACTGCAGCCATCAAGCCAGCACATAACAGTCACCCTGATGGTGAGCCCTGAGGAAACTCAGGAAGGAAACAAAGAATGCCCACCATCTAGCAGTCCTCAGACTGCAACTGCCCTCAACAGTGCAGTCTGAGGAAACTCAGGATGAGACAACACAGGCCACTCGCCCCAGATAGTTGAGGAGCATATCGAAGGAATGATTTCACTGCACCCAGACACTTTTATCTTCCCATATGTAGAAAAGAGCTAAATTCCTTAACTTGTGGTATCTGGTTTTCTTTTATTAATAGTAGTATTTTGATGTTCTGACTACCTGGTTTTGTTGCAAAAACTCCTATATATCCTGCTTTCCCCCTTTCCTCTTCAGAACAGTTTCTCAGAATTATCCGAGATGTTGTGTCCCAGGCTTAAGATCTCAGATTTGTCCACATAATAAAATATAACCCTCAACTTTTAGGTTGTTTTTTTTTGTTTGTTTTTTCAGTAAACACAGTGTATCCAAGTTTGAAGTATATCCTGTGTTTTCCATAACTCAAATTGTCACCAGATATGTCTTCCTTGCTTCCCAAATTTCACTAGTGCAATGACAGGCATGGATTGATTTCATTGTGTCAATATAAAAAACACCTAATTATACAGGAAAAGAAAGAAAGATTTTTGAGTTAAAAGAGAAGGTCTTGGATAAATCTTTAGTCTCTTTGTTAAAATTCTCTGATTGTTAAGTAGTGATGGACTAACATTAAACTTTGTCTTTTTTTCTAGAATTAGGCCTTAATATACTTATTTTAGCATGGATATGACAAAATTACATGGTAGTAAACATTTTACCATCCTGTCTTAGAATATTTTCAGGAGACGTTCACGTCTTCTGAATGTGATGCATAGAACTTAGGTAACATTGATTTGCATTAGAGAGGGGAACAACCAAGTAATATTCATTTTTCAGGGGAGGTGTAATCAAATGAACAAAATAAGTTCTACATTTGTTGTGCAGAATGACAGAAGTGTCATATGACTCTTCCAAGAATCATCATTTCTAATGGGGAACAAATATCTAATTATCATGTTTTGTCTTCTCATCTCTCCTCGTTTGTCTTTACATAGTGGATGTATTTATACAGAACTGGAAGATCTGAACTAAAGAGGATAGTGAAATATTACAGTAGAGGATTTTATTAGTTTTTACTCATATTTATGTCAGTTGAATTGGCATACTTGAGTTCTCTTTGAACCAATTAATGTGCCTCCCATTAGGAGAGAAACTAGTCTTTATCATTCTTAGATACCTTCTTGGTTTTTTTGTTTGTTTGTTTGTTTGTTTGTTTGCGGTACGTGGACCTCTCACTGATGTGGCCTCTCCCGTTCCGGAGCACAGGCTCCGGACGCGCAGGCCCAGCGGCCATGGCTCAGAGGCCCAGCCGCTCTGCAGCATGTGGGATCTTCCCGGACCGGGACACGTACCCGTGATCCCTGCATCGGCATGCGAACTCTCAACCACTGCACCACCAGGGAAGCCCTACCTTAGTGTTTTAAGAGTTAAAGTCACTAGTAATTTTATAGACTGGAGGATTGTTATGGCATCAGATATAACAACAACAAAAAAACCCATAAACATCTAAGATATGGAGAAGTTATCATATGTATTCCTATTTATAAAATATTCTAAAAGTTTAATATCTTTATTTAAGACCATTTTAAAATGTCTTAGAGCTAACTGTACCCTGGCCATGAATATCTCAAAACTTCCACTTAAATGTGTTTTTATCAATGTCCATTCCTGTCATAATGGACAGAAAGAAACATCAGAGAAGTCATTTGAATGTATAAAAAATAAAATATAAATGGCTGACATTTGCTGAGGTGCTGGCAGAGGTGGGAAGTGATCTGTACATTTAGGGAAAGGAGAATATCTGTATATATAAGGTTGTGAGTTACTTCATCTGAGTAAATTCTCAGTTTCTTTGCTGATAACAACATGAGGTCTGGTGCCATTAAGACATAGTACAGTCAAACTTGGCTTTGGCTTGCTTCAGATTGACAGAACTCCCAGAAGGATAAGAAAAGCATGGAAAGAGTGCACCTAGTTCTTTCATAATTTTTATGGGTAACATGCATAAGTTCAGAGTCCAATATCTTCCTACAATTATTCCAATCTAACTTTGTTTCTGTGATATTCCATCTTTTAAACGTTTTGTAGAGTTTTGTATGTGTTTCCTCTGTCACCCAATTTTGTGTGCTTCTTAATGATTTCAGGCATGACTTCTGGGTGTTTTCACATTTTTTTCTCCCTAAGTGAAGTATCCTTGTTGGTGACATCTTCCAAAGGAAGTGTTTTTTTTTGTTTTTTTTTTTCTTCTTCTTTTTTGGCTATGTTGGGTCTTGGTTGCTGTGCACAGATTTTCTTTTTGTTGCAGCAAGTGGGGGCTACTCTTTGTTGCAGTGCACAGGCCTCTCATTAAGGTGGCTTCTCTTATTGTGGAGCACGGGCTCTAGGTGCATGAATTTCAGTAGTTGTGGCACGTGGGCTTAGTTACTCCGTGGCATGTGGGATCTTCCCGGACCAGGGCTCGAACCCATGTCCCCTGCATTGGCAGGCAGATTCTTAACAACTTTTCCACCAGGGAAGCCCCCAGAGGAAGTATTCTATAGACATATGCAAATGAAGTTGATGTTTGATTCAGATCTGATAACATCTGCTGGACTGATTTGCCCCAAACCCTATAGTCACAATGATCTCCCTTCAGTTCTACTTTCAGTTTGCCAACTCTCACCCCAGTGTAGGAAGCATGTATGGTTATTGCTGCCTCTTTCCATACACTGCTGCATCTGCATCTGCAAATATTTGAATTTCCTCCACATATTTTTCTATATAGTGAAGAGTGATGCACAAAAAACTAGCATCCAACAAGAGAACAATAGAAAATTCACTTAAAATGTTAAGTCTTTGTGATTCTTGGCAATCTATTTTATGTCTCAAATAGAAATTAATCTTGTCATTCATTTATCAACTCAATTACTCCCTATATGTGTACTTATTAACAATTCATTCTCTACCTGCAATAAGTTAATGAAAAAATACAGCTTTTGTCTCTGAAAAACTCACTGATTCATTTATTATAGTATCATCAAATCATAAAGATAAAAAGTGTTTTTATAGGTATATTTATAAACATAATACACACATTAATGAACATCCCTCTCCCACCAAGAAGAAATGATCAAGTAAAGCAATGTAGAGGAGATGATATCAGCAAAGCTTTAAATGATGATAGAAATGTGGAAAATTCTCAAGTAAGAGAAGGTTCTACATGATTAACATCTTTCTGTCCCTTTTTTTTTCTCAGTGAGATCTTTATAATACTTCACAATCTTCTCTCATCTAAACTCTCCGTATTTCTTCAGTTTTTCATCATATAAAGAATTTCTGAATTGCTTTAGAACTTTGACTTTTCTAACTGGAATATATCCTCCTTCCTCTGGCAACTAGGATGAGCATATTCCAAATAAAGCAGAATACAAGATGATAATCATGGAAGAAGAAAATAATTGAAACCTGCTTATCTTTAATGTAATTTTTACATATTTTATACCCTTTGTAGCTCAATTGATTTGTGATCCATTTTAATTTAATAAAGGTGATAAAATGACAAACCTCCTTAATTATTAACACAACATAATATGAAATTAAACAATAATAACTTCACATTTTCCTATATTGATGTGTCAAACATAGCTCAACTTCGTCTTCCCCACATAATTTCCATTGTTTCCAGTGGTAGCACTACTGCCTGGTCAAGTCAAGAAAACATCATGTGCATCCAAGTTACTCTGCAAGTGTTGATCTTTTATTGCATATAAAGTTGTTTATTTCTCCACCAATGTAAAAAAAAACTTTTATTAATATATATGTAGATATAACTTTCAGTATAAATAATATATGAAAATTAGGGATAAAAACTTTCAAGACTGAGAATTTATGAAAGGAAAATAACTACACCACTACTTTTAGCTCCATGTATTTTGACTTAGATATTCCCAAACCACTAGTTTATCATTAAAGGAAGTCCTTGATGTTTCTCTCAACTCCAGCACTACATAACGTTTTTAGAGTTCTGTGATCTCTGTGATCCAAAAAAAACCTCTTTCATCATCTTTCTGTTCCTCTCTGCCAGAACTTGGATGTAAACAGATAGACATTTTGATTTTCCTATTTTCTAAATCAAATAACAACAATTCTTAACTTTTTAACATCATTCAATTTTACTTTGTGAAGTCAACAAAGTGAGTTTGCTTCTGTTATGTGTTATGATAATATTAATCGCTAAATGAATGATGAATGAATACATAATTAGAAAACAAAGATTCTTGTAATGAAAAAGTCAAATTTTAAAATATGCCTTAAAGTATTTTCAAACAACCTGATATTTATTTTGAAAACATTATATTGTTCATGTTTAGTATTGGACAACACATCTGTGAAAACACAATAATAAATGCATATCAATGTGCAATATTTTAATATGAAGAATGAACCTACAAAATTCAGTGGCTTCTCATTTAAACCATATTTAAGAGTTTTTAAAAGTGATAGTTGTGGCTCTTTCTGGTGATTTGCTAAGGTTGGCAGATGGCATAACTGAAATGTTAAAGTCATCTTACTATCTGCTCAATCATTCATGATGTCCTTACTATTTATAATGGATACCATTGACTATAGTATTGTGTTAAAGCAATATAATTAAGGGTTTGATTAACATATGCCTCAAATCATTGATGTAATTACATAGTCCTCAGGCCTTATCATCATTACAGATTATGGTTTCAAAGGGTAAGACTAAATATGATTATTATTGAACATGCAGCCTCACTTTGGAAAAGTATATATATCATGTAGTCAATAAATAATTGATTTTATTTAATGTAATGGTATATTGATCCCAGAGCAGCCTTTTGATTTGATCTTGCCAAAAATAATAATTTAGAATAAGTATGAATACATATTATTTATATTTTTTGAACATATGCATTTTATATATCATATACATACACATGAATATAATATATAAACACCATACACACACTTATACATGATTTATACATTAAAAATGTACATGTACAAATATTCTGCATTTCTTTGGAAATATTAACTAGATTTGACATACATGCTATGAAATAGTAAATTCCAGAACAAAATAGAAATTTAAAAGTCTTAAGTATGCATTATTTTAACATATATTTTATCACAATTTATTTTTGAAAACACATTTTTAAAAAATATTTATTGGAGTATAAATGTTTTACAATGTTGTGTTAGTTTCTGCTGTATAACAAAGTGAATCAGCTATATGTATACATATAGCCCCATATGTCCTCCCTCTTGAGCCTTCCTCTCACCTGCCCTATCACACGTAAGTGGTCAGGAAACACCAAGTTCATCTTCCTGTGTTATGCTGCTTCCCACTAGCTATTTTACATTTGGTAGTGTATATATGTCAATGCTATTCTCTCATTTCGTCCCAACCTCCCCTTCCCCCTCACTCATGTCCTCAAGTCCATTCTCCACATCTGTGTCTTTATTCCTGTCCTGCCCCTAGGTTCATCAGAACCATTCTTTTTTTAGATTCCATATATATGTGTTAGCATACGCTATATGTTTTCCTCTTTCTGACTTACTTCAATCTGTATGACAGACTCTAGGTCCATCCACCTCACTACAAAAAACTCAATCTCATTTCTCTTTATGGATGAGTAATATTCCATTGTATATATGTGCCACATCTTCTTTATCCATTTATCTGTCAATGGACACTTAAGTTGCTTCCATTTCCTGGCTATTGTAAATTGTGCTTACAATGAACATTGTGGTACATGACTCTTTTTGAATTATAGTTTTCTCAGGGAATATGCCCAGGAGTGGGATTGTTGTGTCATGTAGTAGTTCTATTTTTAGTTTTTAAAGGAACATCCATAATGTTCTCCATAGTGGCTGTATCAATTTACATTCCCACCAACAGTGCAAGAGGGTTCCATTTTCTCCACACCCTCTCCAGCATTTATTGTTTGCAGATTTTTTGATGATGACCATTCTGATTGGTGTGAGGTGATACCTCATTGTGGTTTGCATTTGCATTTCTTTAATGATTAGCGATGTTGAGCGTCCTTTCATGTGTTTGCTGGCAATCTGTATGTCTTCTTTGGAGAAATGTCTATTTAGGTCTTCTGCCCATTTTTGTATTGTGTTGTTTTTTGATATTGAGTTGCATGAGCTGCTTGTATATTTTGGAGATTAATCATTTGTCAGTTGTTTCATTGGCAAATATATTCTCCCATTCTGAGGGTTGTTTTTCTGTATTGTTTATAGTTTCTTTTGCTGTGCAAAAGATTTTAAGTTTCATTAGGTACCATTTGTTGATTTTTATTTTTATATCCATTACTCTATGAGGTGGGTCAAAAAAGATCTTGTTGTGATTTATGTCATACAGTGTTCTGCTTATGTTTTCTTCTATGAGTTTTATAGTGTTTGGCCTTACATTTAGGTTTTTAATCCATTTTGAGTTTATTTTTGTGTATAGTGTTAGGAAGTGTTCTAATTTCATTCTTTTACATGTAGCTGTCAAGTTTTCCCAGCACCACTTTTGAAGAGGCTGTCTTTTCTCCATTGTATATTCTTGCCTCCTATGTCAAAGATAAGATGACCATATGTATGCGGGTTTATCTCCAGGCTTTCTATCCTGTTCCATTGATCTACATTTCTGTTTATGTGCCTGTACCATGTTATCTTGATTACTGTAGCTTTGTAGTATTATCTGAAGTCAGGGAGCCTGATTCCTCAAGCTCTGTTTTTTTCTCTCAAGATTGCTTTCGCTATTCAGGGTGTTTTGTGTTTCCATACAAATTGTAAAATTTCTCGTTCTAATTCTGGAAAAACGCCATTGGTAGTTTGCTAGGGATTGCATTGAATCTGTAGATTGCTTTGGGTAGTATAGTCATTTTCACAATGTTGATTCTTCCAATCCAAGAACATGGTATATCTTTCCATCTGTTTATATCATCTTTGATTTCTTTCATCAGTGTCTAATAGTTTTCTGCATACAGGTCTTTTGTCTCCTTATGTAGATTTACTCCTGGGTGCTTTATTCTTTTCGTTGCAATGGTAAATGCGAGTGTTTCTTTAATTTCTTTATCTGATTTTTCATAGTTAGTGTACAGGAATGCAAGAGACTTCTGAGCATTAATTTTATATCCTGTTACTTTAGTAAATTCATTGATTGGCTCTAGTCATTTTCTGGTAGCATCTTTAGGATTTTCTATGTAGAGTATCATGTCATCTGCAAACAGTGACAGTTTTACTTCTTTTCTGATTTGGATCCCTTTTATTTCTTATTCCTCTCTGATTGCCATAGCAAAACTTCCAATATGCATACACATGTCCCCATATCCTCTCCCTCTTGAGCCTCCCTTACATCCTCCCTATCCCACCCCTCTAGGTCATCACAAAGCACTGAGCAGATCTCCCTGTGCTATGCTGCTGCTTCCCACCAGCCAACTATTTTACATTCAGTAGTGTATATATGTGGACACTACTCTCACTTCACCCCAGCTTCACCCTCCCACCCCAGGTTCTCAAGTCCATTCTCTATGTCTACCTCTTTATTCCTGTCCTGCAACTAGGTTCATCTATCAATTTACATTCCCACCAACAGTGCAAGAGGGTTCCCTTTTCTCCACACACTCTCCAGCATTTATTGTTTGTAGATTTTTTGATAATGGCCATTCTGACCAGTGTGAGATGATACCTCATTGTAGTTTTGATTTTCATTTCTCTAATAAATAGTGATGTTGAGAACTTTTTCACATGTCTCTTGGCCATCTATGTGTCTTTCTTGGTGAAATGTCCATTTAGGTCTTCCACCCATTTTTTAACTGGATTGTTTTTTTGTTGTTGTTGTTGTTGTTTTTCTTTTATTTTTTGGTATTGAGCTCCATGAGCTGTTCACATACCTTGGAGATTAATCCTTTGTCAGTTGCTTCATTTGCAAATATTTTCTCCCATTCTGAGAGTTGTCTTTTTGTCTTGTTTATGGTTTCCTTTGCTGTGCAAAAGCTGTTAAGTTTAATTAAGTCCCATTTGTTTATTTTGTTATTATTTCCATTACTCTAGGAGGTGGGTCAAAAAAGATCTTGCTGTGATATGTCAAAGAGTTGTTTTCCTATGTTTTCCTCTAATAGTTTTATAGTCTCTGGTTTTATATTTAAGTCTTTAATCCATTCTGAGCTTATTTTTGTGTATGGTGTTAAGTAGTGTTCTGATTTCATTCTTTTACATGTAGCTGTCCAGTTTTCCCATCACCACTTATTGAAGAGGCTGTATTTTCTCCATTGTATGTTCTTGCCTTGTCATAAATTAGGTGCCCATATTTGTGTGGGTTTATCTCTGGGCATTCTATCCTGTACCATTGATCTATATTTATGTTTTTGTGTCAGTACCATCCTGTCTTAATTACTGTAGCTTTATGGTAGAGTTTGAAGTTGGGGAGCCTGATTCCTCCAACTCCATTTTTCTTTCTCAAGGTTGCTCTGGATATTCAGGATGTTTTGTTTCCTAATGAATTGTAAAATTTTTTGTTCTAATCCTGTGAAAAATGCCATTGGTAATTTGATAGGGATTGCATTGAATCTGTAGATTGCTTTGGGTAGTATAGTCATTTTCACAATATTGATTCTTCCAATCGAAGAACATGGTATATCTTTCCATCTGTTTATGTCATCTTTGATTTCTTTCATCAGTGTCTTGCCATTTTCTGAGTACAAGTTTTTCACCTCCTTATGCAGGCTTATTCCTAGGTATTTTATTCTTTTTGTTGTAATGGTGAATGGGATTGTGTCCTTAATTTCTCTTTCTTCATTGTTCATGTATAGGAATTCCAGAGATTTCTGTGTATTAATTTTGTATCCTGCAAACTTTACCAAATTCATTGATTAGCTCTAGTAGTTTTCTGGTGACATCTTTATGATTTTCTATGTATAGTATCATGTCATCGGCAAACAGTGACAGTTTTACTTCTTTTCCAATTTGTATTTCTTTTTCTTCTCTGATTGCTGTGGCTAGGACTTCCAAAACAATGTTGACTAAGAGTGGCAAGAGTGAACATCCTTGTCTTGGTCTTGGTCTTAGTGGAAATGCTTTAAAGTTTTCACCATTGAGTATGATGCTTACTGTGTGTTTGTTATATATGGACTTTATTATGTTGAGGTAGGTTCCTGCTATATCCATTTTCTGGAGAGTTTTTATCATAAATTGGTGTTTAATTTTGTCAAAAGCTTTTTCTGCATCTATTGAGATGATCATATGCTTTTTATTCCTTAGTTTGTTAATGTGGTGTATCACATTGATTGATTTGTGTATATTGAAGAATCCTTGCACCCCTGGGATAAACTCCACTTGATCATGGTGTATGATCCTTTTAATGTGCTGTTGGCTTCTGTTTGCTAGTATTTTGTTCCATATTTTTGCATCTATGCTCATCAGTGATATTGTTCTATAGCTTTCTTTTTTTGTGATATTGTTTTCTGGTTTTGGTATCAGGTGTTTGTTGAATGAATTTGGGAGTGTTTCTCCATCACAATTTTTGGAAGAGTTTGAGAAGGATTGGTGTTAACTCCTCACTAAATGTTTGATAGAATTCGCCTGTGAAACCATCTGTTCCAGGACTTTTGTTTGTTTGAAGATTTTTAATTATGGTTTCAATTTCATTACTTTTGATAGGTCTGCTCATATTTTCTAATTCTTCCTGGTTCAGTCTTTTCCAGTTGTCCCTTTCCAAGAATTTGTCCATTTCTTCGTGGTTGTCCATTTTATTGGCCTATAGTTGTTTGTAGTAACCTCTTATAATCTTTTACTGTTGCAAATGCAAACTCTCATATAAGTCTTGAGGCCACAAGCATGAAGATTTTGTAACAGTTCTCTTTGTAATAGTGTAAAATAAGAGGAAGTGGTTGAGAATGACAAACAAATACTCTGTATTATTAAAATGTTTTTCAGTGTCCAGATTCAATCTACTACTTTCCCTGAGTTAATAGTGATGTCATCCTTCATTGGTGTTAACCTCTTTCATGTATATATTCACATATTAAGTGGTATTTTAGGATTTTTCTCAAGTCAATCAATAGACGTTTAAAAGTATTAAGATCTAACTGATTTGAAGTTTTATTCCTCGGCCTTTTAATTATGTATTGAGGAATCATTAAGTACTCACACAAAGCAAGAGCATCATGCATCATGCTTAACAGAATCATACTCTTCATTGTATTGTGCCTGCTTTCATCTATCTGAAGTTTTTTTCTTAATTCTCATTAATTCTGAATAATTTTGTTATAGCTATGTATCTACAGCCATTTAGATATCATTTGTTCAAAATTTTACTTCTTATACCCTTAATCCATAATTATTATTTTTAAAGTTCATTCTAAATATGTAATATTATGCATATTAAGTCTTGATTATTCACTGTAAGAAAACTCAGAGGACTGATATTCTGAAACTGGTAATGTTACAGACTTTTATTTGTAAGTTACTTAATAGGGCAGATCTCACAGGTAACAACACCTGCAGTTTTAGTTTAAATTCCACAATCTTGATAATTGTAGACAAAATAGAAATTAGACTGCCATTTTGGGTCCAATATTTTTGACCGTGTGTGTGTGTGTGTCTGTGTGTGTGTGTGTGTGTGTGCATGTGTGCACATGCAGTTTGGATTGCTTGGAAAGAATAAAGGATTAACATTCTCATCTACAGTATAGCAACCCTTTATATTCTGTACTGTTACACTTTGTGTATTTCAAGTAATATAAAATTATTGCCAGTGAGTTCATGAGTTTTCGCATAAAAAGTATACTGTTTTGCTATAACTTAGTGCTTGGTATTCACATGGAAGTGACAAAAATCTTTATCTTCTACAATCAGCTGCTTTTTTTCTCATTGACTTGTTGGTGAGTGGTGGCTAAGGAGTGTTTAGAATTGAATCAAGCACTCTTGACCTGTTATTATCTGTAGAAGATTTAAACCAGAATAACCTATATGTATGGCTGGTGTGTGGCCTCTGCAACTATATCCTATTTTCATAATCTCATACTCAATTTGCTGTAGATTGTTAAAAGAGGAAATTGGTCCCACTCCAGTTGATCTGCATTCTCTTCAATACATGGAAAAATTCCACAAGGACTCATACTTGGCCTTTTCCATTATTCCAATTCCATGCCCTTTTAGAAATCTGGTTTCTAAATTTGCTTTATGATAATACAGCTATACCAATGGTGTTCTCATTTAGTGCTTTGATGATAAAGGTCAGTCATTCTCTCCAAGGAGCCCTTAAGGACTGAGTATGCCTTCAAAGCTCAGAACTATTTCAGCCACTAGAAGTAAAATAATGCTTTTAATAAAACATTTTTGGCTTAAGGATATCTGAAAGCTTTGATAAAAAATAACTTCCTGCTTAATTGACCACATGAGTCTCCACGTGAACTCAATTATCCTGTTTTATGGGTATTTGTATCATTAGACCTTTTAGAGCAGATAGATTTGGAAGAAAAAAAATACGTGAATAAAGTGTCAAGATTGTTTTAATTTGCATTTGTGAATCAGTTCATTACCTAATAGCAAAATGGCAACCAAAAAATTTTCTAATAAGGATGGACCTTTAGACATATTTAAATCCATGTAGCGTATGAGCACCTAGTATAGATGAATAAATAAATAGATAACAATCAGTAATGCACATGTGCAATATATGTTATCTATATCGAGGAAATTCATAATAGATTTATGCAGTCACTATATGTAAAATGAAAAAAAAAACGTATTTAAAACTGTTTAATTTAAAAAAATAAGTGTATTGGTAAATAAACATCTTGGTCAATCTCACCCACCACCATTTTCTTTGAATAGTCAGTAGGTTAAATATCTGAGGCTCTAGAGCTGATATGGAATTATTATTGTTGCTATATACATGTTATTCAAAGGTGACATAACAAATATATTGAATGACTAAAATGTGCAACTCTAAAATTTCCAGAGAACAATAAAAAAATTGAAGAAAGAAAAAATGCCCTGAAGGTAGAACTTAAAAGTAAGCAAAAGATGAGCTTCCCTGGTGGTGCAGTGTTTGAGAGTCTGCCTGCTGATGCAGGGGACATGGGTTCATGCCCCGGTCCGGGAAGATCCCACATGGCATGGAGCGGCTAGGCCCGTGAGCCATGGCCACTGAGCCTGCACGTTCAGAGCCTGTGCTCTGCAACGGGAGAGGCCACAACAGTGAGAGGCCCGTGTACTGCAAAAAATCAAAATAAAAATAAGCAAAAGAGAAGAAATGAGATTTTAAATACTGTAATGTATAACATTTCAGTTGACATCTATTAGCAACATTTACAACGTGTTGTGATTACAATCAACTAAGCTATGGGGCAGGGGTGACCAAACTGATATAGAGCATAAATAAAAACATCAACTAGACATTGAATTGATATGACCCTACAAAGAACTTTAAATTCAATTCAAGGCACTCTCTTATGAGCCTACCTTAGACCAGAACTGTGTCATTTAGGAAGGATAACTTGGAAAATATAGTTTTTTGAGACTGGAGAAGAAAGGATAGAATGGGGGGAAAAAACGTGTGCTTTCAGTTATTTTAAGTACTCACAAAATTATTTAAGTTATGGCCTGTACCAAGATAGTCATATTAGGACTATTAATTAGAACTTATAGAGGGACAGATTTGATTTAGTATTTAAAATTAATTTATCTCATTAGAATTTAGAACCACCAGAAAAATCTTGTGAGATTGAATTCTTTAGGCCAGGTTGACTACTTGTCATGGATATAATTGAGATGTCTGTGGTAACTAGTATGATGGTTTGACAGGATCACTATATTGTTTTCTAACTCTGGGAACCCAGAATTATATATTTCTATAACAACTTTGTTAGTGTCAAGTTAATTCCATGGCATATTTATTACTAATACATATTAAATATAGTACATATTTTATGTTATACATTATATCTTGGTTTCTTAATGTCTTTATTAAAGGAGGCAAAGTCTTCTAATTAAAATGTGTAACAGTGAATTCTACAGTTTATTTTCTAATATTTCTAAATAAAATTCCATGTAGAAAAAAGTTTAAAAAATTAAATATATACAGAAGTTAATTATATTTAGAAAGCTAACTTTGTAAGAAATTTAGTACACCATTAACTGCCAAACATATATAAGCAATTATAACACAATACATGTTGAAGAGAAATTTTAAATATTTCTAAGTAGTTTTAGGAGTCAGGGTAGCTTTTCCTTAGGAAATGACATGCAAACTGGGTTTCAAAAAAGACTAGGTAGTGTATATATGTCCATGACAGTCTCTCACTTTGTACCAGCTTACCCTTCCCCTCCCCGTGTCCTCAAGTACATTTTCTACATTTGCGTCTTTATTCCTGTCCTGTCCCTAGGTTCTTCAGAACCATTTTTTTGTTTTTTAGATTCTATATATACATGATAGCATATGGTATTTGTTCAGTGCTTTATGTTCACCTAGAGGAGTGGGATGGGGAGGGTGGGAGGGAGACGCAAGAAGGAGGAGATATGGGGATATATATGTATAGCTGATTCATGTTGTTAAAGAGCAGAAACCAACACACCATTGTAAAGTAATTATACTCCAATAAAGATATTGAAGAAAAAAAAAAGAACAACTAGGATATAACAAGGAAAAGGTGAAAGAGAGAATTGTTTGGGAGGGGATCGGGGCCTTTCAGTCAGGGGCAACTTATATGCAAATGCTTTCATTTGGAAGAGAGTATGTCAAAATGGGAAACTGAAAGAATTATAGTTAGGAAACTGAAAAAAACTAAACAGAAGACAGAAAAGAAACATACCAGAGGACAAAAGTAGAATACATAGGTCATACTATGAGCCCATAAGGGTTTTGGGCTTATCAAAAGATATCATTTCTTATCAAAATGGGAAAGCATTAGATAGTTTAAAGCAGGAGATATTTTTATTTGTCTCTTTGCTTGTTTAAGATTACTCTTTAAAAAAATCCATTATTAATTAGGGAGAAATAATTGTAGGTACATGGAGTTTGGTTACATGATGATCATAAGTGAGATCATTTTGAATTCAATTGTGTCTAGGACAAAAGAGGAGTAGAGATGGGAGAGATAAGAGAGATATTTAGGGTATAAAATTGCCAAGAAATGGAAGAGTTTTTTATATGCCAAAATCCTAAAACTTGGGACTTCCCTGGTGGTCCAGTGTTAAAGAATGTGCCTTCCAATGCAGGGGACGTGGGTTTGATCCCTGTTCAGGGAACTAAGATCCCACATGCTGCGGGGCAACTAAGCCTGTGCACCACAACTATTGAGTTTGCGTGCCTCAATGAGAGAGCCCACGTGCCACAAACTACAGAGCCCACACACTCTAGAGCCTGTGCTCCACAACTAGAGAGAGAGAAAACCCACGCACCACAACTAGAGAGAAGCCCAAGTGCCACAATGAAGAGATCGCGCACCATTACAAAAAAAAGATCCCACATACCACAATGAAGATCCCGTGTGTTGCAACTAAGACCCGGTGCTGCCAAAAAAAAAAAAAGAAAAAGAAAAATCCCAAAACTTTCTTTCAAAATATTAACTTTATATGACACCTTCTTTCTAACACTGAGTTCTCAAGGCAGTCTAAATTAAGGCTGACAACTGCAGTAATCTAAAGTTTCTATGGAAACAGTAGTCCTATAATAGTTCTGGTTTTTGTTGCCTGCAAGAGAGGCTGACCTGTAGTTGATGTACATCCACTCTAGGTGTGTTTACCCAGTCTATGAACATTCCCAGCCTGTTAGCAAGTGTATATTTCAACAACCATCTTTTTATTTCTTTTATAAAAAACACTGATGATGGACCTTGTTACCTGTCTCTTAACCTTGCCTTTAGCCAGAAACACAGATTATTGTTTATGATGAATTATCCAGAACTTCAACATACTGTGTTTGTATGTGTTGGGAATATCAAGGAGAACATATTCACTGATTACAATGGGTCTTCTCTGTGGGTCTCTGTTTACCCACTTGATCTGTGAGTAACATAGCAAAATGGCAATTCTGAAAATAGCAGGGCAGGCCAGAACTATTAGTTCTAGTGTTTATGCACCACCCCTATTAAAAAAGGAAGGAGCAGTTAGGAAATGGAATAATCCAGTTAATAGAATTAATATTGTCTCTGGATTCAGTTAGTTTAGCAAGCCAATTCACCAGCGCTTATATTTTGTTTTGATAAAATATCATCCAAAATATTCACCTACCTCACCTTTGTTTCCAGTCTTACTACAATGTTTTTATACTGATATTGTATATACACAAACAGTCTGTCTCTTGGTATTCATGGGGGTTGGTTCCAAGAGCCAAGGTGGATACCAAAATCAGTGGATGTTCAAGTCCCTAATATAAAATGGGGAAGTACAATCAGCCATTCTTATTTGTGGGTTTCACATCCACAGATTCAGTAGATCACAGACGGAAATTTGATCTGAAGTTGGTTGAATCTGTGGATGAGACACCCACAAATAAGGAGGGGTGAGTGTATATTTACAGAAAAAAAATACACATATAAGTGGATATGCTCTGTTCAAAACCATTGTTCAAGGATCAACTATATATATATATATATATATATATATATAGTTGGTTCTGTTTCTATAGAAAACCCTAATACAATAGTTCATTATCAGCATACCAACAAAAAAAACCTAATTATATAAACCATATAAATCATGACCAAATCCTGTATTCTTTCTGTATTCTATTCTTACTATTCCCCAGTTTCCCCTTTCACCCACCCTGTGTCCCCAGGTTCATTCTCTATGTCTGCATCTTTATTTCTGCCCTGACACTAGGTTCATCAGTACCTTTTTTTTTTTTTTTAGATTACATATATATGATTAAGTATACGGTATTTGCTTTTCACTTTCTGACTTACTTCACTCTGTATGACAGACTTTGGGTCCGTCCAACTCACTACAAATAACTCAAGTTCATTACTTTTTATGGCTGAGTAATATTCCATTGTATATTTGTGCCATATCTTCTTTACCCATTCATCTGTCAATGGACATTTAGGTTGCTTCTGTGTCTGGCTATTGCAAATAGTGCTGCAATGGACATTTAGGTACATGTCTCTTTTTGAATTATGGGTTTGAAAGAATTCAGAGTAGTGAGAGTAAACATGATCCAGAATCTCTGAAGTAGAATGGAGGCACAGATTGAGAAAATACAAGAAATGTTTAACAAAGATCTAGATCTAAAGAACAAACAATGATGAACAACACAATAACTGAAATGAAAAGTGCACTAGAAGAAATCAATAACAGAATAACTGAGGCAGAAGAATGAATAAGTGAACTGTAAGAAACAATGGTGGAAATCACTGCCAAGGAGCAGAATAAAAAAAAAAAAAATGAAAAGATTTGAAGACCAGCTCATAGACCTCTGGGACAACACTAAATACACCAACATTCAAATTATAGTGTTCCCCAAAGAAGAAGAGAAAAATAAAATGTCTGAGAAAATATTTGAAGAGATTATGGTGGAAAACTTCCCTAACATGGGAAAGGAAATAGTCACCCAAGTCCAGGAAGCACAGAGAGTCCCATACAGGATAAACCCTAGGAGAAACACACCAAGACACATATTAATCAAACTAATAAAAATTAAATTCAAAGAAAAATATTAAAAGCAGCAAGGGAAAAGCAACAAATAACATTCAAAGGAGTCCCCATAAGGTTATCAGCTGATTTTCCACCAGAAACTCTGCAGGCCAGAAGGGAGTGGCAGGATATACTTAAAGTGATGAAAGAGAAAAACCTATAACCAAGATTACTCTGCCCAGCAAGAGTCTAATTCAGATTCAACAGAGAAATCAAAAGCTTTTCAGGTAAGCAAATCTAAGAGAATTCAGCACCACCAAACCAGCTTCACAGCAAATGCTAAAGGAAATTCTCTAGGCAGGAAACACAAGAGAAAAAAAAAAAAAGACCCACAAAAACAAATCCAAAACAAATTAGAAAATGGTAATAGGAACATACATATCAACAATAACCTTAAATGTAAATGGATTAAATGCTCCAACCAAAAAACACAGACTGACCGAATGGATACAAAAACAAGACCCATATATATATATTGTCTAGAAGAGACCCACTTCAGACCTAGGGACACATACAGACTGAAAGTGAAGGGATGGAAAAATATATTCCATGCAAATGGAAATCAGAAGCAAGCTGGAGTAGCAATACTCATATCAGACAAAATAGACTTTAAAATAAAGACTATTACAAGAGACAAAGAAGGACACTACATAATGATCAAGGGATCAATCCAAGAAGAAGATATAACAATCATAAATATTTATGCACCCCACATAGGAGCATCTCTATACATAAAGCAAACACTAACAGCCAAAAAAGGGGAAATCGACAGTAACACAATAATAGTAGGTGACTTTAACACCACACTTACACCAACGGACAGATCATCCAAACAGAAAATGAATAAGGAAACACAAGCTTTAAATGACATAATAGACCAGATGGATTTAATTGATATTTAAGGAACATTCCACCTGAAAGTGGCAGAATACACTTTCTTCTCAAGTGCACATGGAACATTCTCCAGGATGGATCACATCTTGGGTCACAAATCAAGCCTTGGAAAATTTAAGAAAATTGAAATTGTATCAAACCTCTTTTCTGACTATGACACTATGAGACTGGAAATCAGTTACAAGTAAAAAACTGTAAAAAACACAAATACATGGAGGTTAAACAATGTGCTACTAAATAACTGATATCATTGAAGAAATCAAAGAAAAAATTTAAAAATATATAGAAACAAATGGCAACAAAAACACAATGACCCAAGACCGATGGGGCACAGCAAAAGCAGTTCTAAGAGGGAAGTTTATTTTATAACAATCCATGGGAGATTCTTTTGGAGTAGGATAAAGAATGTAGCTGAAAGAAGGGACAGACTGTATCTAGGTATGGTCTACTTATTATTACCAGTTTTTATAGGTAACAGGAAAAGTTCAGCAAGATGAACACTAAGTAAAAAAAAAAGAAAAAATGAAAAGAAATATTACTAGATATTAGTGATTATTTCCTGGATGTCATCCTCCTCTGGATATGCTTCTTCCTCTGACTCCTATAGAACTTGTTCAAGCCCTTTTATCTCATATCAGTGATTATAAGATTACCACCATCTACTGTATTTTGAAAGGAGATAGAAATTTATGTATAAACTCGGTGGATCATAAGTCAGAGAACCCTTCTGAAAACCAGCTTGTACCATAATTGTAAACATTCATATATTTTGATTAAACCATTCCACTTCCAGGGATATATATTGTGCTGATTCTTAAGCAAATGAAGAGATATGTATATGAGGAGGTTCACTGCAGTAGAATAAAGTAAATAAGGGTTTAGATGTATCACTATTAAATGTGTTTTTAAAGGAATTCTCTGCAGTTATAATTCCTTTTTAGCTAAATATATTGACATGAGCAGATTAAAAACAAAAGCAGTTTAAAGATTATCATATATTACCCACTTTCTGTAAATTCACACAGAAAAACACACACGCATGCATGCACACACAAGATACATCTTTGAATGATTTTTATTAAGATGTTAATAATTTTTTATACAATGTTTTATTTACACTGATGTTACTCTCTTCTCTGTGATTTACCCCATTTTGTTTAAATATTTCTTATTTTAGAAAAAGAATAAATATTGTAAGCTTAGAAATATTTGTTTTTATTTAAATTCCCCTGATAATTTGTGAAGTTAAATATTTTTTTTAAATGTTAACATATGTAATACTTGGGTCAATGTCCTTTGCCCAATTTACTTTTGATTTTATCTACTTTCTTATTAATTTATAAATGCTCTTCTTATATTAAAGGTGCCACTACATTATTTTAATATTAAAAAAATAAGTTGTATCAACATTTTAATTTGCTGTTCTACATTTTTAAGGCATCTTTTCCAAACTGAAAATTTAAATAAACACATTGTCTGTTTTATTAATCACTTTCTTCAAAGATTTCAATTATATATCATATACAGAAAGACTTCACCTATGTCATTTTTTAAAATTTACTTCTGCTTTTTCTAAAATGGTCAGAAATTTTAGAAATTTAAATATAGAAGGACATCAATTTTTATTAAAGAATAAGGTAGATTCATACGGTATTATATATAGTGTGTTTTATATATATATATATTATATTGTATTATGTTAAAATTATACACTATCAATTAATATGTAACAATGTATAGTTTCTACTTTCTGAACTCTACCAACAATTAAGACATTTTTCCAAATTTGAAACTTCCACTGACTGAAATTTCTATATCTGCTGTATATTAAATTCACATGTATGTTTGATTTGACAACTCAAATATTATACTAATCTTCATTTTTATAATAGCACATAAATGAATAAAGCTTTATATTATAGATTTAAATCTGTAAGGAAATATACTACTTTTTCCTCTTTTTTGGTATACTTTGATGTTAGCTCTATTGCTCAGGAGTAACATTTGAAAAAATTTGACATAATAATGATCAGTTGAGATACTGTTTGGAATTTATTTTGTAGATTAATTTAGGAAGGTTTAATACCATTAATTCTATCAGAGATTCTTATCTCAGAAAAAAGTATGATTTGCCATTTATATCAAGTCTTCTGATACTTCCTTCAGTGGAGTTTTCTGATTTTCTTAATGGAAGTACCTACATATTTTAAAAATATTTTATTATGCTTTTATCAATTAAAACATAGTAATTGTGGTTACTGAATTGTTGTATAATATATGCAAGTTGACTCTCTAGTAACTGTCAATTTTTGTTTCTTCTGACCCACGGGTTAAAATTAATGGTGAGAAAAATTCATGAACAATGGTAAATGATCTGTAAAGTGTCAGAATTTATGTGTAAGTATGTCACCTGGAATACACAAACATTAATGAACATGAACACTCCATTAGCAGAACACTGAAAGAATGAGGCATAAGAAATATATGCAGCAATACTGGTGAGTTGGAGGCCAATGTTTGATCCCAAGTGTTGTACAAGCAAGGTGGGGTGTTAAGTAAAGAACAGGAAGGAAGCCACAGGTGGAAAATCCCTTATAAATTTTGATTTTATAAAGATATATTATAAATGGTGTTGTTATAGTGCCAAGTAGAAAAATAAACCATTGTGTACACAGATACTGATACGAGAATTACTAAAGCTATAGTAATAATGATGTATAATGTATTACAAACATTGTTTTCTGCAGTAAAATTTGCTAATCTTTCTGTATATTTCATATTACATAATTTTTACTATAAATGAATGAGATTGGTTCTATTTTTAATATGAGTACATTAACTAAAATTTAGAGTAATTGTTTGTCTCAACCTACATTCAAACTCCAGTCAGTTTGATTCCCAATCATATGTTCCTCACCACTGCTCACTATGAAAATATTGACCTAGAAAGGTCTAGGCATAAATGTTAATGTTGCTTATAACTATCAGTAGAAAAGCGACATTTTTTTCCTTTCCTTCTAGTTTCTGCATTTCGTCCATTGACTATATGAATGTAAACTTTGTTGTGGGGGAAAAGTACAATTGTGCTAATCAAAAAGCCTGATATTGAGGGAATATGAGTCATCGTTTTTTGGCACTGTATTTGCAGATTTTCAGATTAGTCTACATTGTATAGCAGAACTCTAAAAGAGGACATGATAAAAACAGGTGAGTTAGATCCTTGTGCTACCAGGAATATGAAAGCATGAAAAAGCATTCAAAATTCTTTAGGTCAGGTAAGAGAAAATACCTAATAGCAGAACTCCAAAACTAGATGCCACTTATAAACATACAGCTTCAACACACCCACAGAAAATTTTTCAGTAAATAAATATTTTGTTTTACTTTCTGATTCTTTCTGTATATAAAACAATTAAATGAAATTATTTGACATGTCTAGAATGAACTCTTTTTTGTTGGATTAAATAGGACACTTCAAACACCAGCCCCCTCCCCACGTTTTATTGATAGTCACAAAACCTGTACTGCATAAGTTATTTTCCATGTTTCAGACAACTATCTGAATACAAATACTGTAATATACCCAGACAACAGAATAGTATTTATGGCTAAAAAGGAAATAAACTACCAAGCCATAAAAATATAGGGAGAAACCTTAACTATATATTACTAAGTGAAAGAAACCAATCTGAAAAGGCTACATACTGATTCCAACTATAGGACATTCTGGAAAAGGTGAAAATATGGAGAAAATAAGAAGATCAGTGATTTCTATGGCGGGAGAGGGGAGAGATGAGTAGGCAGAGCACAGGGGATTTTTAGAGTAGTGAAAATACCTGTATGACATTATAATGATGTATGTATGTCATTATCCATTGTCAAATGTCACAGAATGTACAATACCAAGAATGAACCCTAAGGCAATGTATGGATTTTGGCTGATTATATGTCAACATAGATTCATCCTTGGTAAAAAAATGTACCATTCTGTTGATGTTGCTGTTGATGATGAGGGAGGCTATGCATGTATGGGAACAGGGCTTATTTGAGAAATTGCTTTACCTGTCTCTCAATTTTGCTGTAAACCTAGAATTGTTCATAAAGTAAAAAGGAAGGAAGGGAGGGAGGGAGGGAAGGAGGGGAAGAGAGAGTAAGGAAAAAAATACTGCAGCAGAATTGATGGAGATGTTACCATGATCTAATCAAGAAAACTAAGCCTCCATCTAATTTATGGCATTCAATAAACATGCAGCCTTGGGTGAATTGGTGTCTTGCCTTGGGTGAATTTGTGTCTTTCTTTTGTCTGTAAGTGAAGAAGATGAATTATTTAAGTTTTCACTGAAGCTTTTCAAATGACAATATAAGATGCTAATAATAATAATTAAATATTTTCTATTTTACAAAATGATTTCTATCACTATACTTTGAGGCTCAAAACTCATGTTAAAAAATAATATTGTCTTCTCTAATTTATATATGGGGAAATTTAAGTCTAAAGAAGTCAAATTAATTGACCATAGTTACAAGCCTAGTTAGAGCAGAGAGAAAAACTGAACTATATCCTAAACCCTTACTCCAGTTCCAGCAACCCAGAAAAAGTTCATAAACTAGTCATTAGTCATGTGGAGGAGTAGAATTCACAAGGTTGTGTCTCAATTTGGAAACTTGAACAAATGAAGTAAACATACTAGATGCCTTGTTCATACTAAGCTTGTTTTACTTGGAGGAACATGTACATTACCCCTTCTATGACCTGAGAAGAATGTGGAAATGTTTTACCTTTGAATTATCTTTTGGCAAGAGAAGATTTTTCCAAGGGCACACATTGTAATTATCTACAGTTTAAATTAATACTCTAAAAAGTAGTTCTCTGGAGGGGTGTTTTTACTATTATTATATTACCCAGGGAATCATTGCTGATCCCATTTACTTTATTTATAACCACTGAAATGTCAAGTCAATCTGGTAAGTCTGAATCATTCTTATATAACTAAATAAGGGAAAATTAGAAAGTTTTGAGCTTTTGTTATGCTAGAAATGAACAGTTTTATCAAGACATGTTTGGAAGAAAGAGAGCACTAAATATGCTCCTGGAATAAGAATAATATTGCCATATGTTTTTTGCCTGTAAGTAGTAGTTGTGATTTTAAAGTCATTTAATTCTTTAAGTAAATTGAATGAGGGCCATTTGAAAGCCACAATAGTCAATTGAAATAATAATAAGAAGCCATCTATACAACAAGGCTGAATTAATTGAAAGCCTTGGTTGTCAGGAATTGAGATTCATGGAATAGTAAAGTAGTAAAAATAACCCCAGGGACTGATACTGATTTGCATAAAGTACATCTGTACTAAATGGCCAGGTTATGCTCTAATGTCAGACAACATCAAAATCTCAATATCTTAAAATAAAAGAATTAAATGGTCACTCATGCTGTTTGTTCTACGTAGATTAGCTGGGTCACTGAAATCATCAATACCATCTTGTCATGTCACAATCTCAATGCTATTCTTCAGATTTCACCAGAACCTGGACAGAGAGAACTGGGGAGTTGAGACTTGACAATCATTATTATTTGTGTGTGTGTGTGTGTGTGTGTGTGTGTGTGTGTCCCCAAAAGACACATGACACCTTTACTGACAGTCAAACAGTACTACTTATTTGGCCACATCTAACTCCAAAGTAGAAAATTATATCCCTCTGTATATCCTAAAGCAAAGATTAACCACAAGTTGGTGAAAGTTAGTCCTATGTAACACAACAAACCTCTTAGTTCCATTTGGCAAAGTTTCCCAATTGCTCTGGCCTAGTTTGCAGAAAGTATGTACATTATCAGAACTAGCAGAGGTTACCACATTTTGAGTTTTATGGACTAATAAATTATCCAAAATGATCCTGAAAACAGACATATGCTTATAAATGTTTACTTTTTTTTTAAGTAAGGAAATAAAAATATTTTCTCTATCATTATTAGATTTTCACAAAAGGAATTGCACTGACAACATGAGATAGGAAATGACCTCAGAATGAAGTACAGTTTTTAAAAATTTGAATGCATTTATATCTTTGAATCTTTTACAGGAGTTGTCTTTTTGGTTGTTTTATGTTTATATTTAACCATGACTGATGAAAGCCTCAGCACAATCCTATACATGCATGTTAGGGTTGTTGATCTAGAAATCAGCCTATGTTCAATCATAAAAGCTCTTAAAATTCTATTTTTAAAGTAATTTAAAATGTAGGAAGATACTACACCAAGAAAATATCTTTGTAATATACCAAATTAATTAATTTAGGGAAAAGAAAAAAACAAACTAAAAGAGGGATAACAAGACTGTTACAACTCCAACATTTGTAATACCTTATAAAAATTTATAAAATCCACTTTTTAAAAAAATAAATAGCATGTGTTTCTTTATTCTCTATGCCTACTTAGATGATCTTCTATTTCTCTTATTTTTAGTTTGTAAATATGGTGAATTACTTTGATTTTTGCTTGTTAATTCAAGCTTACATTCCTAGGGAAAAATCCACCTAGTTATTATGTCATATTCATTTTATATACTGTCAGATTTGATTTGCTAAAATTTTATAAAGAATTATTGCACCTGTGATAATGAGAGATATTATTCTAGAGATTTCTTTCTCTATAGCACCTTTGTCTGGTGTTGGTATAAAGTAAATATTAAACTCAAAGAATAACTAGGGAGTTCTGGATCCAAATGAAAAATTTTCTGGAAGAGTTAATATAGAATTGAGATTTATTCCTTATAATAGTGTTTATTTTGAAGTCTGTTTTTTTCTGATATGAGTATTGCTACTCCAGCTTTCTTTTGATTTCCATTTCCATGGAGTACCTTTTTCCTTCCCCTCACTTTCAGTGTATAGGTGTTCCTAGGTCTGAAGTGGGTCTCTTGCAAACATCATATATATGGGTCTTGTTTTTTATCCATTCAGCCAGTCTGTGTCTTTTGGTTGGTGCATTTAATCCATTTACATTTAAGGTGATTATCAATATGTGTGTTCCTATTACCCTTTTCTAATTTGTTTTGGGTTTGTTTTTGTAGGTCTTTTTCTTCTCTTGTGTTTCCTGCCTAGAGAAGTTCCTTTAGCATTTGTTTTAAAGCTGGTTTGGTGGTGCTTAATTCTCTTAGATTTTGCTAGTCTGAAAAGCTTTTTATTTCTCCATTGAATCTGAATGAGATCCTTGCTGGGTAGAGTAATTGTGGTTGTAGGTTTTTCTCTTTCACCACTTTAAATATACCCTGCCACTCCCTTCTGGCCTGCAGAGTTTCTGGTGAAAAATCAGCTGATAACCTTATGGGGACTCCTTTGAATGTTATTTGTTGCTTTTCCCTTGCCACTTTTTTTTCTTTGAATTTAATTTTTGTTAGTTTGACTAATGTGTGTCTTGGTGTGTTTCTCCTAGTGTTTATCCTGTATGGTACTCTCTGTGTTTCTTGGACTTGATTATTTCCTTACCCATGTTAAGAGGTTTTCAACTATAATCTCCTCAAATATTTACCCAGACCCTTTCCCTTTCTCTTCTTCTTCTGGAACCCCTATAATTTGAATGTTGGTGTGTATAATGTTGTCCCAGAAGTCTCTGAGACTATCCTTGTTTATTTTCATTCTTTTTTCTTTATTCTGCTCCTCAGCAGCTATTTCCACCATTGTATCTTCCAGCTCACTTATCCATTCTTCTGCCTCAGTTATTCTGCTATTGATTCCTTCTAATGTGTTTTAAATTTCAGTTATTGTGTTGTTCATCACTGTTTGTTTGTTCTTTAGGGTCTTTGTTAAACATTTCTTGTATCGTCTCAACCCGTGCCTCCATTCTATTTCCAAGATCTTGGATCATCTTTACTATCATTACTCTGAATTCTTTTTCAGGTAGATTGCCTGTTTCCTCTTCATTTATTTGGTCTTTTGAGTTTTTGCCTTGCTCCTTTGTCTGCAACATATTTCTCTGTGATCTCATTTTGTCAAACTTACTGTGTTTGGGGTATCCTTTCTGCAGGCTGCAGGGTCATAGTTCCTCTTGCTTCTGTTTTCTGCCCCCTGATGGGTGAGGTTGGTCCAGTGTCTTGTGAAGGCTTCCTAGTGGGAGGGACTGGTGCCTGCACTCTGGTGGGTGGAGCTGAGTCTTTTCCTTCTGATGAGCAGGGCTGTGTCCGGTGGTGTGTTTTGGGGTGTTTGTGAGCTTAATATGACTTTGGGGTGTCTGTGAGCTTAGTATGAGCTTAGGCAGCCTGTCTGCTGATGGGTGGGGTTGTGTTCCTATTTGCTCATTGTGTGGTGTGAGGTGTCCAGCACTAGAGCTTCCCGGCAGTTGGGTGGAGCCAGGTCTTGGTGTCAAGATGGATACCTTCAATGTCCCTCCTGGGTTGCTGGCCCCTTTTATGATTCTTCTTTTTTCATTTTCTTTCTTTTGTCCTACCCTGTTGTGAGGGGATTTTTCTTGTCCTTTTAGGTGTCCAAAATCTTTCACTAATGTTCAGCACTAATGTTCACTAACAGTTCAGAGAACTGTTTCTTTTGTAGATGAATTCCTGATGTACCTGTAAAGAGAAACGAATTCTGTGTCCTCTGTTCCATCATCTGGACTTAGTAAAGTCAAGAAACCTTTCGAGTCAGGCCCCGGCAAAGGTTCTCCTGCTTGGTGTTGCTCACGTCAAAAGGAGGAGAGCAAGTCCAGTTTAAAAGCAAAGGAAAGCCTTATTCTTTGATCAAAGAATGGAGAGGCTGAGCTCATGATCTAGAGCACGTGGTCCTCCAGAAAGCCATTCCTTATAAAATTCACCCATATAGCTATTTGGGAATAGAATATATTTTGTGAAAATATTTCAACTAAATTTTTGGAAAAGATATAGGCTATTTTGTTATATATTTCTTATTAGGTCAGTTTGATAGTTTGTGTCTTTTAAAAATTTTGTCCATCGTAAATTAATTTATTAGCATGAAATTATTCATAATATTATCTTATTACACATTTAATATTTAGGAGATATTGTAGTGATGTCACCGCTCTCTTTCTTGCTACTCTTCTCTTGTGTCTTATCTCTTTTCTGATCAGTCAGCCTAACTTATTAGTTTTATTGATCTTATAAAGGTCAAATAAAGAACTATTTTCTTTCTTGCTCTTCTCTTTTGTTCTTTTGGTTTTTATTTAATTGATTTCCATTCTAACCTATGTCATTTATTTTCCTTCATTTATTTGTATTTAATTTACTCTTCTTTTTTCTAGGATCTTAAGGTAGAAGCTGTGGTCATTGATTTGAGACCCTTTTTTTTTCTTTTCTATTATGTACAGACTTTCAGTTCTGTGAATTTCCCTTTAACTACAGGTTAAGGGGCATCCCACAAATTTTGAGATGTTGTCATTTTGCTTTCATTCATTTAAAAATGTGCTTTAATTTATTTTTTATTTTCTACTTTGACATTTTTTTATAAGTATTCTATTTAGCTTGCAAATAGTTGTATATTTTCAAGTGCATTTTGTTTTTGTTATTGACTTCTAATTACTGTATGTATGACTTGATATCTTCAACGTGTTTTTTTCCTACTCAAGGATCTGTTGGTGGCTGGAATCAAAAGCTTATACCCAGGAAAAAACATAAACATAGGTTTGAGGAAGAGCAGAACCTGGGGTAGCTCTCTCTTGTCTCTTGAATCTTTTAGATATTTTGAGACTAGTTTAGTATCCAATATATGATCTATATTTGATGTCCTTTTTGGAATTAAAATAATCTGTATTATGTTTTTAGTGGAGTGTTCTGAAAAAAATTGTTGATTAATATCATTATTTAAATCTCCTATACACTTACTTAATTTTTGCTTACTTAAAACTCCAGATGTCTGTTTTTGTACTACTCTCTCCTCTGGTGTTTTTTTTTTTTTTTTAACAATAGTCATCTTGATTTCACCAATCAGTTCCTTTTCCTCAACACAAGGACTCTGTCTGACTCTATGTTTCCTGCATAGCAGCCTAGAAATTTTCTCAAGGCAGTGTGGCAAATCTCTAGGTCATACCTCATTTGTTTCCCATTTCTCAGAAATTACTTCCCTTCATTATCTGATGTCCAGTGTCCTGGATACCACATTTTCATTTTTTGGTCATTTCAAGTGGAATAGTAAATCCCATTATTCTTTCTCTATCTTTACCAGAAATTATTACTCAGTGTAATAATCTGGTGGAGGAGGATATTTTTGGAATATATACTTGGACTTTCTGAGGGTAATATCCGTCATACTTCTATTTTGAGGATAAGTAACAGTGGTTGTTTTACTCTCAGATGAAATAAACTAAAATTTTCTATAATAGGTATTTCTCATGACAATCCTAAACTGACTTTTCTTTCCCCCAGAAGATGATTCAACCAGTACTCCTATGACCTTGTCTATGAAAATCATGCAATTGACTAAGTTTAAATTTCACTCCTTAGTTTTTTTATTTATGTTTTATTCATTTAATTATTCTTTTTTTCTCCTCAACAAATATTTTTGATTGTCTTCTATGTGTCAGGCACTGTTCTAGTTCCTTCATTTCAGAGATGAACAAGATCATTTGACTCTATTTTTGTGACATAGACTAATGATATTTAGCTCACCTAGACTAAATGATTTTATGAAACTCTTCTGTGATAAATTCTGATACATGTTATAGACATTGCTATGTTTGTTTTATGCCTCCTTTTAAGGAGTATCATCTCCTCTAAGGAGTATCACCTTTAAGGAGTATCATCTCCTTAAAGACAAGCAGTGTGTCATCATATAGCAGAGACATGCACATAGTAGATGCTGTCTTAACTTTAATTGATTGATTTAATTTCTGGATTTGCTGGATTCCCTAGAAACACTGTGTTTTCTTTATGTAATTCAACACACACACACACACACATATACACACACCCCAAGTGTTCACCTGGGGAAACACACTCAGATGATAAGAAGTTATTTTCCCCAATATGGATGAAAGAATATGCATTTGATAGTAATGTTATAATCTGTTATTAAATGTAAGTATTATAGAATTTGAATAGCTAAATATTTTATGATAAAGAGCTGTTTATAGGGCAATGCAGAAGTTCAGTATTAGAAACTGCCAACACTGGAAAACAAATTGAATATTAAAATTTCAAACTTTCAATCTTATATTTTACACAAAATTCAATTTCAAACTATATGCAAATGGTTTCACAGTCAGATATTTGATAT
>NW_020175398.1:3294380-3295815 GCF_003031525.2 Neophocaena asiaeorientalis asiaeorientalis | reverse complement strand
ATATATATATATATATATATATATATTTATAATTAGACTATAGCTAAGCTAAAATATATATTAAAATCCTCAAAGCCTAGAAGAATTTTAAAATATTATAGTTTAATTTGAGTGGTTTTGCAGATAATCTACCATTTTCATAGCTGATTTCTTTAGTAATTTCCTTCTTCTAATGATTGTATAATTAAGCCATTATGGGAAATGTAGGTTTATGCATATTCACAGAGAATTCGTTACAACAAACAAACCATAATTAACTACAAATCCAAAATACATTTTAATTTATATAAAGATTTCTCCTATACAACTTATTTTTGTTTGTTGAAAAAATAGAGCATAATAATAAATACTAACTTCTTGATCTATTGGGCCACATAATGATAATCCTTTTTTGTCTTTGTTTTTTTTACAATACAGTTATTTAGACTGAAATGTTTTAGTTAGTATAATTAAGTGAATATAATTGCTTCCTTTACTATTGTATTTGTAATAATAACAATGTAGAGAAAATTACCACACAGCCACATACAGGGCAAATAAATTTTGTTTTTGTTCTTGAGTGAAAAATATATCGTACTTACATATGTCTATGTATAATTTTATAATTGATATAATAGAGTTTAGATTCTAAAATCTAAAACATTTTCTATCACCTTACAATCTGTTAACCAGTATTGTTTGCAATTAACATAAAATTTCTTTTGTAGCCACAGAGCATTAATTAGAGTGCCCATGATATACACATTTGACATTTAAGCTATATAATTGAATAAGTAAACAGTTGGGTCACATAATCAATTTGTCTAATTGCATATGCCTATATGCAACTAGTTTATTATTCAAACAAAAACAAATAAACATGAGGATAGCATCTCCTTAAAATGTATTTTGTAGAAATAGAAAATACACATCTTTCAAAATCATGTGTCCATCTTACAAATCCATATGCTAGGAGTTAATAAATCACATGTTCTCAGACCAATAGGTCAATGTCCTTAAAATACTGTGATATTGCAACCTGGAATTGGATACTGTACCTAGTTTCTGTGGGCTGTCTAAACTAAAAGATAATGCAAATCTGCAGTAATTGAACTTAATCTGCAGAATAAATAATGTGCACACATGCACACACACACAATCATATTCTCTGTGATGATTTGAAACATTCCACGACTTCAAATATCTGAAATGCCTACCAAATCCAATGATTTGGCCAAGAAGAAAAATAAGTTTAAATATCTGTGATCTCCATATTTTTATCTAATTCATTTTATTCAGTATCTCTAGAGCAATCCACCCTCATTAGAAGAAATTGAAAAGATAGAAAGGAAAAATATCACAAAAAAGCAGAACCCTGCCCCTAACGCATTTCCAAAATTATCATATTTATTCCTTCATTTCCTTATTCATTTAACAAATTTTATATATATATATA